>NC_090371.1:187327756-187331123 GCF_036365525.1 Heterodontus francisci
CCACACACACACCCCTCCCCACACACACACCCCTCCCCACACACACACCCCTCCCCACACACACACCCCTCCCCACACACACACCCCTCCCCACACACACACCCCTCCCCACACACACACCCCTCCCCACACACACACCCCCTCCCCACACACACACCCCTCCCCACACACACACCCCTCCCCACACACACACCCCTCCCCACACACACACCCCTCCCCACACACACACCCCTCCCCACACACACACCCCTCCCCACACACACACCCCTCCCCACACACACACACCCTCACCCCTCCCCACACACACACACCCTCTCCCCTCCCACACACACACACCCTCTCCCCTCCCCACACACACACACCCTCCCCTCCCCACACACACACACCCTCTCCCCTCCCCACACACACACACCCTCTCCCCTCCCCACACACACACACCCCTCCCCTCCCCACACACACACACCCTCTCCCCTCCCCACACACACACACACACACACCCACACACACACACACACCCCTCCCCACACACACACACACCCCTCCCCACACACACACACACACCCCTCCCCACACACACACACACACCCCTCCCCACACACACACACACACCCCTCCCCACACACACACACACACACCCCTCCCCACACACACACACACACCCCTCCCCACACACACACACACACACCCCTCCCCACACACACACACACACACCCCTCCCCACACACACACACACACACCCCTCCCCACACACACACACACACACCCCTCCCCACACACACACACACACACCCCTCCCCACACACACACACACACCCCCTCCCCACACACACACACACACACCCCTCCCCACACACCCACACACACACACACCCCTCCCCACACACACACACACACACACCCCTCCCCACACACACACACACACACACCCCTCCCCACACACACACACACACACCCCTCCCCACACACACACACACACACCCCTCCCCACACACACACACACACACACACCCCTCCCCACACACACACACACACACACCCCTCCCCACACACACACACACCACACACCCCTCCACACACACACACACCTCCCCACACACACACACACCCCTCCCCACACACACACACACCCCTCCCCACACACACACACACCCCTCCCCACACACACACACACCCCTCCCCACACACACACACACCCCTCCCCACACACACACACACCCCTCCCCACACACACACACACCCCTCCCCACACACACACACACACCCCTCCCCACACACACACACACACACCCCTCCCCACACACACACACACACACACACCCCTCCCCACACACACACACACACACCCCTCCCCACACACACACACACACACACACACACACCCACACACACACACACACACCCCTCCCCACACACACACACACCCCTCCCCACACACACACACACCCCTCCCCACACACACACACACCCCTCCCCACACACACACACACCCCTCCCCACACACACACACACCCCTCCCCACACACACACACACCCCTCCCCACACACACACACACCCCTCCCCACACACACACACACCCCTCCCCACACACACACACACCCCTCCCCACACACACACACACCCCTCCCCACACACACACACACCCCTCCCCACACACACACACACCCCTCCCCACACACACACACACCCCTCCCCACACACACACACACACCCCTCCCCACACACACACACACCCCTCCCCACACACACACACACCCCTCCCCACACACACACACACCCCTCCCCACACACACACACACCCCTCCCCACACACACACACACCCCTCCCCACACACACACACACCCCTCCCCACACACACACACCCCTCCCCACACACACACACACCCCTCCCCACACACACACACACCCCTCCCCACACACACACACACCTCCCCACACACACACACACACACCCCTCCCCACACACACACACACACACCCCTCCCCACACACACACACACCCCTCCCCACACACACACACACCCCTCCCCACACACACACACACCCCTCCCCACACACACACACACCCCTCCCCACACACACACACACACCCCCCTCCCCACACACACACACCCACCCCCCTCCCCACACACACACACACCCACCCCTCCCCACACACACACACACACCCACCCCTCCCCACACACACCCACCCCTCCCCACACACACACACACCCACCCCTCCCCACACACACACACACCCACCCCTCCCCACACACACACACACCCACCCCTCCCCACACACACACACACCACCCCTCCCCACACACACACACACCCACCCCTCCCCACACACACACACACACACCCCTCCCCACACACACACCCCTCCCCACACACACACCCCTCCCCACACACACACACACCCCTCCCCACACACACACACACCCCTCCCCACACACACACACACACCCCTCCCCACACACACACACACACACACCCCTCCCCACACACACACACCCCTCCCCACACACACACACCCCTCCCCACACACACACCCCTCCCCACACACACACACACACACACCCCTCCCCACACACACACACACACACCCCTCCCCACACACACACACACACACCCCTCCCCACACACACACACACACCCCTCCCCACACACACACACACACCCCTCCCCACACACACACACACACACCCCTCCCCACACACACACACACACACCCCTCCCCACACACACACACACACACCCCTCCCCACACACACACACACACACCCTCCCCACACACACACACACACACCCCTCCCCACACACACACACACACACCCCTCCCCACACACACACACACACACCCCTCCCCACACACACACACACACACCCCTCCCCACACACACACACACACACCCCTCCCCACACACACACACACACACCCCTCCACACACACACACACACACCCCTCCCCACACACACACCCCTCCCCACACACACACACACACCCCTCCCCACACACCCCCCTCCCCACACACACACACACCCCCCTCCCCACACACACACACCCCTCCACACACACACACACCCCTCCACACACACACACACCCCTCCCCACACACACACACACACACCCCTCCCCACACACACACACACCCCTCCCCACACACACACACACACACCCCTCCCCACACACACACACACACACCCCTCCCCACACACACACACACCCCTCCCCACACCCTCTCCCCTCCCCACACACACACACCCTCTCCCCTCCCCACACACACACACCCTCTCCCCTCCCCACACACACACACCCTCTCCCCTCTCCTCCCCCCACACACACACACACCCCTCCCCACACACACACACACACCCGTCCA
>NC_090371.1:187349182-187501702 GCF_036365525.1 Heterodontus francisci
TCCACCAGGGCGCCTGCACACAACTCCCATTACAACCTTAAATCCTTTTCTATTCCTTAATGCTATCTAAAAGTCTCCACTGCCTACTTACCTCTAGATCTTTCTTTGGGCCTCCTTATCTCGAGAGACAATGGATACGCGCCTGGAGGTGGTCAGTGGTTTGTGAAGCAGCGCCTGGAGTGGCTATAAAGGCCAATTCTGGAGTGACAGGCTCTTCCACAGGTGCTGCAGAGAAATTTGTTTGTTGGGGCTGTTGCACAGTTGGCTCTCCCCTTGCGCCTCTGTCTTTTTTCTGCCAACTACTAAGTCTCTTCGACTCGCCACAATTTAGCCCTGCTTTATGGCTGCCCGCCAGCTCTGGCGATGCTGGCAACTGACTCCCACGACTTGTGATCAATGTCAACACGATTTCATGTCACGTTTGCAGACGTTCTTTATAACGGAGACATGACGGCCGGTGGGTCTGATACCAGTGGCGAGCCTCAATGTCTAGATATTCATCAGTGTCTCTAGCAATAGATCCTCTATTCCCAAAGTGCATTTCCAACCTTCTACATCCTAAGGATACTTAGTTCTACCCTTTGCCATCTTTCCCATCTTTCGACTAATAGCAAGCCATGTCATACTCCAGTTGAATATGCACCTGCAATTCATCAATGTTCCTTGCACTCATGCATACAAAGAAGACATGGCCTGGCAGCCATTCAAGGCGGCGCTCAAGGGGAACTAGGGATGGACATAACTGCATGGCCTAGCAATGATGCCCACATCCGTGAAATTTAAAAAAAAACTTATTTGGCACTCAACTCTACAACTGTGCTTTTGCTCTATTATTTTACCCATTTTATTTCTCTCTCTGTTTTAATTACTTTTATCTTTAGTTTTCCTTTTACCTGCAGTACCTAAAGACAATTTTGACTAACTTACTCACTTCCTTTTGTTTTTTATATTAACTATCTTTCCACCTGAGGCCCTCCCACCCACTCTATTAACGTGCTTTTCTCTCCTTTTTACCCTTTTATCTTCTCTGCCTGTTTTAAATTACTTTATCCCATCTCAATGGTATATTTCCTTCCCGTCCCAATACTAGTGCCAGTGTGAATCTCTCTTTCACAGACCACTTCTTTAGCAACATGTTTGCGCTGTCCACAAATTCCCACGTTCTGCAGTCCAGACAACCTATCTGCTATACTACTCGATTATTTGCATTTATATGCCCTCCCCCCACCTCCAACTTACTAACTTGCACTAAGCACTAACAGTGCACAAACATTCTCAATACTTACTGCCTCAAGCTTACACCAAATGCATACAATTATTGGAGCAAAAAAGTAGCATCTCCTTCCCCATTGTAGCAAATTCCCACTCAATGAATTCAGACTTTTGCACTCACACTGCACTCTTCAAAACACCTATGTTAGTGTTTCACAACATCCTTTTTTTTTATAAAAGGGATTGTCTCTAATGTCTTACTGATGACTGATCTCAGTAGCCTGTAATTTCAAGATAGCTCTACTTCAAAGCAGGTAGTGTTCCCTTTTCTCCAATCTTTCATTCAACTCTCAATTCTAATCATTCTGCTATTCGTTTAAGTACCATTGTGCACACGCCGCCTTTGAGGTCCTATCCTCGTTCAATGTAACTTTTTTTTTTAAAGCGCTCTCAATAATCACTATTATACTTGATACAAAATATTACTCAAAATATATTTCCAGTTGCTTGATACTATATCACCATCAGTGCTCTTCACCATATTTGCCCTCAAACATTTTACTCCATAAATTCACACGGAACATTCTGCTGGATAATGTAAATCAATATCTTAAAGAGCACAGTTAGCATAGGGAACAATCAGGATGGTTTTACCTAAGACTTTCAAAAGGAGTTTGACAAAACTCTTCAATTGTAGTTGGTAGGTAAAGTGAAACTCAGACAACAAACGACCTAGGCATTGTGGCAGTCGGGCCAATGATACTCAGTAATTCCTCTGAAAGATAGGTGTGTAGTTAGGAACTTCCAGCTGTGGGCTTATATTTCAATGCCTTCACTCAGCTCACAGATCAGTCCAAGATCAGGACTATAAAGCTACTTAAAGGCTTCATGATAGCATCATTAAGCAACTGGCCAGATTAGTGGGGTACAAGTGGTTTTGTTGTTTTGACTTTGAGAATAGTTTACCTTATAATTACTGGCAATACCAAATAGGATTCAGTAACTTTTTTAATCTTAAATAATTTTGCAGCTGGCTTGTAGCCTGAGCTCTTATCTCAGTGTATGTCTTATTAGCTTAATAATGAAATTATATTGAATAATGAAAAGTTCCTATTTCATAAAGCAATCAGCTACAATCAAACTGCTAATTAAGTTAAAAATTTCACAAACCTATTCACCCATCCAGCAACAAATGGTTGAAAAGAGAAAGGATTTGCATGTTACTAGTCAAAGCATCTAGTTATTATTAAGTAATCAATAAGGCAAATCTGTGATTGAAAATCTGGAGGCTTGGTAGTCCAAATGGCCTTTTCTCACTTTGGACTTCATATTTGGGTTCTACTCTTGAATATGCAGGAAACAGGAGTAAGCCATCAACCCCCCAAACTTGTTCTGCCGTTCAATTAAATCATGGCTGAACTGTGAGTCAACTCCATTTACCCACCTTTGCTCCAATATCCCTGGATAACCTCACACAACAAAAAAAGACAGTCAGTCTTGGTCTTACAAGTTTAAACTGTCTTGGTATCCATAGCCTTTTGGAGAAAGGAAATTTCAGATATCCATTATCCTTTGTGTGAAAAAGCACTTCCCAATTTTGCTCCTAAATGGTCTAGCTACAACTTTATGTTGCTTGCTCTGGATTCCTCCACCAGAGGAAAAAGTTTCTCTATGTTCTACCAAATCCCTTGTACCATTTTAAACACCTTAATCACCCCTCAGCCTTTTAAACTCAAGAAAGTACATGGCACGTTTATATAACCCTGCCTCATAATTTAACCCTTTAATGTGCAGTATCATTCTGGTGAACCGGAACTGTACCCCTCCAAGGTAAATTCCAACTTTAAAATCTCTGCAAAAATACCTGAAAACACCTCTAAAAGTTTTAGCCAATTTTTCTAATCTCTCAATCCTTAGCTTGGCATGTTTTCCATTTGTATACTTTAAAAAAAAAAATACATCTGCGAAGCTCCTTATGACCTTTCTAACTTTAAAGGCTCTATATAAACAAAAGTTTTTACTAGAGTCATAGAGATACACAGCACCGAAACAGGCCCTTCGGCCCACCGAGTCCATGCCGACCACCAATCATCCATTTATACTAATCCTATATTAATCCCATTTTTCCCTCTCACATCCCCACCTTCCCTCAATTCTCCTACCACCTACCTACACTAGGGCAATTTACCTAACAACCCGCAAGTCTTTGGCATGTGGGAGGAAACCGGAGCACCCGGAGGACACCCACGTGGTCACAGGGAGAACTTGCAAGCTCCGCAAAGGCAGTACCCAGAACCGAACCCGGGTCGCTGGAGCTGTGAGGCTGTGGCGCTAACCACTGCGCTACAGTTTATTGTTTGCTCATGTTTTATAGCAGCAATAATGAACAAAATGTCAACCTCAACATTTACCTCTTTTTACACTCTAGCAAGATCTTGAAAAGTTTTTTTTCCTTACCGTGGATCAGTAATTACTGTCACCAATGCATTGAACAGATCATCTTGTGTCATGGTTTTCCAGTTTAATAAGATGCCCATGCCTTTGGCATGCACACGGGTCATTGTATCATAGTGATCACCAAAAAGGGGAATCCCAACTACAGGTACACCATGGTACATTGCTTCAAAGATACCATTCAGACCACCATGGCTCAGAAATCCTCTGATGTTTGGGTGACCTATAGTTGTGCAAATAAAACTATTAGATCACAGTGCAATACATTTCAAAAGTGAATATCTTCAAATCCAACAAACAGTAGATCCAATTTAAAATATATCACACCTAGTGCAAACATTTCTGAACACTGTTCAACATAAAGCACATTTTCTCTGCACACTTCTGCATCAATTAATTCAAAACAAAAGAAAGGCTAATCTAAGATCTACATCAGTAATGAAAACCCAAAGACCAGATTTTTGGTATCCAAAGGGATTTAAAAATAAACAGTAACAGTTTTAAAGCATATCCTTGCAACAACTACTTTTCCCCAAATGAAAAAGTACAAAATCAAATGAAAAACAGTGAAAGTACAGCACATTACCTTGAATGTTACTGTTTACCCTAACATGGTACTATTTAGTTTAATGCAATTTTAAAAATACATCATAGCGTACATAAAATACAAAAGCAATTTCAACACTGCCTGCTACAACAATGAACAAGTGATCCTAAGGCCTAGTACCTCTTTTTAGTATTATTTCAATCAATAGTTTAAAATTGCCGAACTCTGCCCTTGCCTCGGATCATCTGCTGCTGAAACTCTCAGCTGTACCAATTATTCGAGGCTTGACTATCCCAATGCTCTCCCGGCATTGGAATAATCCACCTTCCATAAACTAGAGCACATGTAAAACTCTGCTGCCCATATTCTAACTGGTACCAAGACTCATTCATCCATCAACCCTGCTTGCTGACCTACATCGACCTTTAGTCTGGGAATACTTAAATTTTAAAAATCTCATTTTGTTTTCAAATCCCTCCACGGCCTCACCCCTTCCCATCGCTAATCTCCTCCACCCCTACAACTAAGTTTGCTGCGCTCCTCCAATTCTGGCCTTTTGCACATTTTCTACATTAATCGTTCCGCCATTGGTGGCTATGCTTTCAGCGACCTAGGCCCTAAGCACTGGAACTCCCTCCCTAAACCTCTCTTCCCTCCTTTAAGACGCTCCTTAAAACCTACCTCTTTGACAACCTGCTCGTCATTTGTCCTCCCATCGACTGTGGCACCGTGTCAAATTTCGTTTGGTAACACTCCTGTAAAGCATCTTGGAATGTTTTACTATTTTAAAGGTGCTATATAAATGCAAGATGTTGGGAAGAAATTTTGAGACAACATAAAACTTAATGTACATAATTTATTTTCAATAGTGGAAGGAAATAAATGAGGCTGCTTCATTACTGGTACTTCTGCATATGTCCCAACTGCAATTCTTCATTTGGCTTTTACAGAATTTCTAATAAAATCATTGCATGTTCACTGCATCAATTAAATTGTATTCTGGGCCACACCAGATGAAGTGTGTTCAGACAGAATTTAGATACTTCAGGGAACCTGTGGAAATCTGTCATGCCACTGAAAATTCTGGCAAAAGAAATGTAATCAACAGTAGAATTTAAGCTACATTGGTTCAGCGCATCTGCACTCATCATGACCCTGACACCAAGACTGAAGTGTGCAGAACCAGCTTGGCCCACTTAACAGGCAGAAAGTGAGTCTCCATTGGCATTAGCTTCGCTGATGTAGATCCTTAAGGTCTAAAGGTGCCATTAAAACTTTGAGAACTCTTTATTTGCCTTTAATAGCACCCCAAAGTGCCTCTTGGTCTGTATTTGTCTCTAACCTTGAATTCTTTTCCCAGTTCTTCGAGAAAGTTAAATCAATGCAATATCAATTGCTTTTGCCAGCAGTCTATTCCATTTATCCAGTATATTGTGTGCAAAGGTGGGGAGGAGCGGTGGTGGGGTGGGTGGAAAAAGAATTCCGATACAGCAGCCCAATTATTCCGTACACTCTAACTTTGCTTGACCTGTCGTCTATAGCGCATTGCAGTCTCCAAATGCCATGGGAGATTGACTAGTGCTCTACTTAATCCCTAATTTAGGTCATCTATTCCATAAGAAAGACACTTGAATATTTCCCAAGTACCTACATAAAAATGCCCACAGCACAGTAACCTCTGGCTGGGAATCTGTGAAAAAGACTTTCAATGTTAAATGCTGAACTGAGAAATCACATTGTCAATTACATGAGAGCAAGACATTTGTACCTTGAAATCATTCAAAAAGCTTTCTGAAGTTTCCATTTAACATTTGAAACTCTAAAACTTATATATCCAAAATAAGGGCTTAAAATAGTGCACAAGAACATTTCAAATTTATTTACCATGATCTTGTGTCTTTTCAATGCCTTTATTGAAAGTTCTCTCAAAAACGTGGCTTGGAGCTGATCTTTTTCCCCAGAGCTGTGACAATAACCCTTGCAGTGATTCAGGGACTTCTTGAATCGCTACAGTCTGTTCAGTGAAGGTGCTTCCAAAATGCAGTTGGCTAAGGAATTCAAGGATTTTAACTTAATGACAATGAAGCAACGGTGTTGCATATCCAAGTCAGGATGGTGTGTGGGAATCTTGGTGATGGATGGTGTTGTAGTCACTTGCTACCCTTGTCACATTCCAACCAGAGTTATGGCAAATATTTGGTTTGCCTTCCATGGTCCTACCAAATCCCAGATTCCCCCTCCACAGTGTCAGATCAACACTGAAGACTGGGAACCTGGGATTTCCTTACTGCAACACTGCCAAATTCCGTCTCCCTTATATTTGGCGCACAGCAATACAAATTGTAAAAGGTACGCAGTTTGTGAAGACAAAGTTGGGGGCAAGCGTGTGCACGCACACGCATGTGTGGAGGGAATGCATATAGCATTTCATGAGCTCACCAATGCATCTAGAACCATGTACATGGAATTTCAAAACCTGTTTGATAAAGTACCACAGAATAGTCTTGTTAGCAAAAATGAAGCCTGTGGGATTAAAGGGACAGTGGCATATCAATAAGAAATTTGCTTACGGACACAAAGCAGTGAACGGTTGTTTCTCAGACTGGAAAGAGGTACACAGTGGTGTGCCTTAGGAGTCAGTATTAGGGCCACTGCTCTTTTTGATGTATATTAATAACCTGGGCCTGGGTACACAATGCATAATTTCAAAGTCTGCAGATGACAAAACTTACACGTAGTCAGTGAAGAGGTTAGTAACAGACATCAGGAGGACAAAGACTGGTGAAATGGGAAACAAACAAGCAGTTGCAATTTAACGCAGGAAGCAGAAATGTTGTATTTTGGTCGGAAGAATGAGGACAGGCAATATAAATGAAAACGGCACAATTTTCAAAGGGGTGCAGGAACAGAGAGACACAGGGGAGTGTACATAAATAAATGTCCAAAGGTTCTCATGTCCAGTCTATACATAACATATTTCTACTTTTAAGATATGACCTTTAACTTTATTCAATATGAACTCTGAAAGTGACTTCTCCTTTAAAAAAAAAGTGGACAATGTGCTGCAAGGCAGCTTAAGGGCAGATGACCTGGCCTGTGTATTCAAATGGTCTCACTGTCTTGAAAGGACAAAAGGATACATTCCAGACTAAGAGGTATCCACTGCATCCATTTTGGAACCATCAAGACACATTCCTGAACTGAATGGTTTTCTTCTGAGACAAAGGAGGTGTGATGCAGACACACCATAACAGAATAATGCTCAACCATTAATGAATAGCCATGGATTCCATATCCTGGTCCATTGAGAAATCACAACAGGGGAGAAGGCCATGTGCCAAATAACAGAAACTATAATTTGATGGATTTCGACCTTGAAAAAAGGAACCAGAGACTGCAAGGGGGGGGGGGGAGGGGGAGAGAAAAAAAAGAGAAGGGGGGGGGGGGTGTAAAGAGAAGGGGGGGGGGTGTAAAGAGAAGGGGGGGGGGGGTGTAAAGAGAAGGGGGGGGTGTAAAGAGAAGGGGGGGGGTGTAAAGAGAAGGGGGGGGTGTAAAGAGAAGGGGGGGGGTGTAAAGAGAAGGGGGGGGTGTAAAGAGAAGGGGGGGGGTGTAAAGAGAAGGGGGGGGTGTAAAGAGAAGGGGGGGGTGTAAAGAGAAGGGGGGGGTGTAAAGAGAAGGGGGGGGTGTAAAGAGAAGGGGGGGGTGTAAAGAGAAGGGGGGGGTGTAAAGAGAAGGGGGGGGGTGTAAAGAGAAGGGGGGGGTGTAAAGAGAAGGGGGGGTGTAAAGAGAAGGGGGGGGTGTAAAGAGAAGGGGGGGGTGTAAAGAGAAGGGGGGGGTGTAAAGAGAAGGGGGGGTGTAAAGAGAAGGGGGGGTGTAAAGAGAAGGGGGGGTGTAAAGAGAAGGGGGGGGGTGTAAAGAGAAGGGGGGGGGGTGTAAAGAGAAGGGGGGGGTGTAAAGAGAAGGGGGGGTGTAAAGAGAAGGGGGGGTGTAAAGAGAAGGGGGGGTGTAAAGAGAAGGGGGGGGTAAAGAGAAGGGGGGGGTAAAGAGAAGGGGGGGGTAAAGAGAAGGGGGGGGTAAAGAGAAGGGGGGGGTAAAGAGAAGGGGGGGTAAAGAGAAGGGGGGGTAAAGAGAAGGGGGGGGTAAAGAGAAGGGGGGGGTAAAGAGAAGGGGGGGTAAAGAGAAGGGGGGGGTAAAGAGAAGGGGGGGGTAAAGAGAAGGGGGGGTAAAGAGAAGGGGGGGGTAAAGAGAAGGGGGGGGTAAAGAGAAGGGGGGGTAAAGAGAAGGGGGGGTAAAGAGAAGGGGGGGGGAAAGAGAAGGGGGGGGGAAAGAGAAGGGGGGGGAAAGAGAAGGGGGGGGGAAAGAGAAGGGGGGGGAAAGAGAGAGAGGGGGGGGAAAAGAGAGAGGGGGGGGGAAAAGAGAGAGGGGGGGGGAAAAGAGAGAGGGGGGGGAAAAGAGAGAGGGGGGGGAAAGAGAGAGGGGGGGGAAAGAGAGAGGGGGGGGGGAAAGAGAGAGGGGGGGGAAAGAGAGAGGGGGGGGAAAGAGAGAGGGGGGGGAAAGAGAGAGGGGGGGGAAAGAGAGAGGGGGGGGAAAGAGAGAGGGGGGGGGGGAAAGAGAGAGGGGGGGGAAAAGAGAGAGGGGGGGGGAAAAGAGAGAGGGGGGGGGAAAAGAGAGAGGGGGGGGGAAAAGAGAGAGGGGGGGGGGGAAAGAGAGAGGGGAGAAAGAAAATAAAGATAACAGCAACATCATTGATGGCAGTCCACCCAAGGGCTGTGGAAAGATCTAGCCTGAACAGGACAACCTGCTGTCAATTTTACACTTCAACTTAAGTGCAGCAGAGAACTGAAAGTGACCAACAACACCAGGCTGAAATCAACTACCAGAAATTTACAGCACTTCATGTTCAAGTCTACAATTACCCAGGATTACACCTTTAAAGAGACTGTCCTTGGAGAGTGGAGAGGCAGCAGACCTGCAACGAAATACAACAGAGAGGGAGACCACAAATTCAGCCTGTGGTTTGGGGCCTATACTTACCTGGTAGAGCGGAGAGGCAGTGGAGCTGTGAGACAACGCTTGGAGGAGAGGAGAGTATAAATTCAGCCAGTTAAACTCCAGAAAGCTTGTTATGGAAGGATAATGCTCTTAACTCAGTATCACATTTATTGTACAGAGTAAAAGGATTACAAATACATAGCTCCTCACTCAAACCCTTCACCGGTCTCAGTAAGTATCTGCATATAAGTGCTCAGGTAAGACCTCAATTAACACCCTTCACCTACACACAATCAAACAATTGATACACAATTACCAGATTCCCTTCTTTTTATAATATGTGGATTAATATGCTCAAGCAACATTTCAAAATGAATTCCATATTAGTTACAAAGCATTAATAGGCTCAAAGAACATTAAATTCCATATTTGGTACAATGTATTACATTGAGAGACGCCCCTCCTCTAACACCCGTAACAATTTCTTTGTACTGGTATTTCTTTTTGTGAAACAATCGGATAGCTGATGACTTGCATCTACCCATTCAAGTTTGGAGATTTCCTTGCTCAACAGCATTTGTTTCAATCCAGCAAGGTCAATACATAGTCTTTTCTCACGCACACTTTTTGTAGTGTACACTGCCTCACAAAGAACCATTATCCACATAACATTCTATGGGTATCTAATCTTCAGTATGTCCCTTGTTCAGAATTTCCCTCAAAATATTTGACAAATCGAGCCCCATATTCACTCAGTGTTTCCACAGCTAAAGTACTTTTAACGACCCGCTTTATTTTCTTAACCTCCCAAGCTAAAGGAAAGCATTTCCCATTTTCACCCATCACAAGTATTGTGAAACCAGCTGCACTTGAATAACCAACAGCAAGATTAGCATGTGAAGCATTTATTCTTTGGGTCTTCGCAAGAATATGTGGCCAAAAGAGCTAAAAGGATTTTCAAGATTACTTTTCCAGTAGTGAGAGAGTCCACTCTGACATTGGTATCACCCAGTCGCTCTACAAAACCAGCCTCACTTTAGCCTTATAAGTTCCATCGGGAAGGACTTTTTCAGTGCAAATCCATCTATGTGACAAGGCTGGCTGTCCCCTATCTGGAACCGGAGAATAAACTCCAAACTCTCTCCAACTCTCTAATTCCTTATGTTTTGCTTCTCTTATTAGTTTATCCTCAAGTTTATTGGCAGCCACTAAAACTTCACGGTCGTGAGGGCTTCCGCTTCCAGTTCTATTCCAAGACTGCTCTCTAGCCTTCATTTCATTGTGGAATCTGCTCAAACTACTGCCTCTATAAGCACTTTGATGCCTTTCTAGACTACGGCTGGAAGATCTCCCTTGCACATTATCAGAGACTTTCTCCAGTACGTGATCGCTTCCTACACAAGAGTCACTTCCAAATCCTCTTATATTTGCGCTTTCTTACCCTCCACTCTCTCATCCCATTCTGCCAGTCCATGGACCTTGCTTCTTGGCCATCATTTAACCAATATCTAAACTTGCCTGTAAATTTTCCTACACATCCCACAATTAGATTCATAGAATCATAGAAAGTTTAAGGCACAGAAAGAGGCCACTTGGTCCATCTTGCTTGTCGGTCGAAAAATGATCCACGTATTCTAATCCCACCTTCCAGCATTTAGTTCGTAGCCCTGCAGATTACGGCCCTCAAGGTGCATATTCAGACTCCTTCTGAAAGAGTTGAGGGTTTCTGTCTCAACTACCCTTTCAGGCGGGACCTTATCAAAAGTCTTACTGAAGTCCATATGGACTACATCAACTGCTTTACCCTCATCTACACAAATCGTCACCGCCTCGAAAACTTCAATCAAGTTAGTCAGACACGATCACCCCCTGACAAAGCTATGCTGACTATCCCTGATTAATCCCTGCCTCTCCAAGTGGAGATTAATCCTGTCCCTCAGAATTTTTTCCAATATTTTCCCTACCACTGATGTTAGACTCACCGGCCTCTAATTACCTGGTTTATCCCTGCTACCCTTCTTAAATAATGGTACCACATTCACTGTCCTCCAGTCCTCTGGTACCTCTCCTGTGGCCAGAGAGGATTTGAAAATTTGTGTCAGAGCCCCTGCTATCTCCTCCCTTGCCTCACATAACAGCCAGGGATACATCTCATCTAGGCCAGGGCATTTATCCACTTTTAAGCCCACTAAAACTTCCTCCCTTTCAATGTTAATATGTTCAAGTATATCACAAACCCCCTCCCTGATCTCTACACCTACATCGTCCTTCTCCACAGGGAACACAGATGAAAAGTCATCATTTAAAACCTCACCCATGTCCTCTGGCTCCACACACAGATTGCCACTTTGGTCCCTAATGGGCCCCACTCTTTCTCTGGTTATCCTCATACCCTTAATATACTTAGAAAACACCTTAGGATTTTCCTTTATCTTGCCCACCAGTGTTTTTTCATGTCCCCTCTTCGCTCTAATTACTTGTTTTTAGTACCCCCCCCCCCCTACACTTTCTATACTCCTCTAGTGCCTCCACTGTTTTCAGCACTCTGAATCTGCCATTAGCCTCCTTTTTTTAAAAAAAAACTGATCAAATCCTCTATATCCCTTGACATGCAGGGTTCCCTGGACTTGCTAGTCCTACCCTTCACCTTAATGGGTACATGTTGGCTCTGAACTCAATATTTCCTCTTTGAATGACTGCCACTGGTCTGATGTAGACTTTCCTACAGGTAGTTGCTCCCAGTCCACTTTGGCCAGATCCTGTTTTATCATATTGAAATCGGAGAGTACCATCATTTTACTACTGACCACAAAATCCGGGCCATTAATTTTCAGTTTCTAATGGTTCGATTTTGGCAGCGTTGTTTCTAAAAATTCTGAAACATTTTCATTCCCATTATTTTACTATTGAATTAGAAATATTTATACTAATGTAGCATTTGCAGTGTTTATGCTGCACAGTCAGCATTATATTTTATTAAAATCAAAGGAATTTTACATACCCATTCCTTGATAGTTGCTTCCAGTCAATTATTTATCTGAAAGTCCAATTTCCAGGAATTATTATTTTCAATACATTCCTAAGTTTTCTGGCTGTCTTTGTTTTACCCTTTCTCTGAGACATTTTGCTCCATTGCCCTTTCCTAGGTTATTCTGCCGCACCCACTAATCCCATCCTACTGGGCTGGTGCACAGACTGTTCCCCAGCCCTCTGTCAATGCCACATTGAACTCAACTGCTAGAAAGCCAATGAGAATGGGCAGGCGACTTCAACTTCCTTTCCCTTCCTATGAGATATCTCTTGGCCTCAGCTTGGTATTCCTCTAAGATTGTACAACTGAGATTGCTAATTCAGTGACCAAAGAATTACAGGCCCTAACCTACAATTCTCTGGCACATTATACTGGGGCATTAATATGCTATGTCATTTTGAGTTGCTTTAACTTTTACAGACACAGGTTTCTATCAAATTCTGAAGCAGAGATCTCAATGATCATTTGTTGCTTCTGAAAACACAGCATCAGGTTCCACATATATGCTGACAACACCCAGCTCTACCTCACCACTACCTCTCTCGACCAATCTACTGCTTCTGTGCTGGCAGACGGCTTCAATATCCAGACTTGAATAAGTTGGAAGTTTCTCCAGTTAAATATTGGGAAAACTGAAGCCATTTCCTTTGAACGCAACCACAAACTGTTCCCCAGTCACTGATTTCATCCTCTCCCTGGCCATCCTCTCGGGCTGAACCAGTCTGTTAACAACCTCAGCATCCTACTTGACCCTGAGCTGATCTTGCGATTCTATACTGTCTCCATCATGGAGACCTCTCACTTCCACCTCTGTAATATCAACTGCCTGCATCTCTGCCTCAACCCATCGGCCGCTGAAACCTACATTGATGCTTTTGTTAGCTCCAGCCTTGACTACGCTGAAGCTCTTCTGAACGGATTCACATCTTCCCTCCTCCACAAAAATGAATTAATCCAAACCTCTGCTGCCCATATCCTAACTCATACCAAGTCCTGTTCACCCTGCACCACTGTGCTCACTGACCTACACTGGCTCCCAGTTCACCAATGCCTCAATTTTAAAATTCTCATTCTCCATGGCCTCGCCACTCACTATCTCTGTAACCTCCTCCAGTCCTACAACCCTCCGAGAAATCTCCATTCCTCCAACTCTGGCTTCTTGTGTATCCCCCAGTTTATTTGCCCCACAATAGGTGGTCATGCTGTCTTAGCCCAAAACTCTGGAATTCACATCCTAATCCTTTCTGCCTCTCCATCTCTCCTCCTTTATTAGATTTCATTAAAATCTACAGGGAAAAAAATGTGATAAGGCCGGAAAACAGGCACGGGGATCGTGATGTGCAATTAACCTGTGCCCATTCGTAATGATGCACAAACTTCATGCTGCCTACAAATTTAAATGATAGTGGCATACAGCTCAGTGCTAGGCATGCTGCAGTGTGGCGCACAGTTTAGCAGGGGGGCCTAGTTCATGTGAGGTTCGCACCACTTAAAGATGGCCTGGACAACTTCAAGACAGCCTGCACTTCTTAAAGGTTAGGTGCATTCTGGCTGGAGCAGATACTGGACCTGGTTACACAAGAATTTATGAACAGAAAGAGGAGTGGAAATAGTGTAACAGGTTTGAGTGTGTGCCCAAGCATTCTCCAGTGCAGCACTGGAGGCCTTAGTGCAGGAGGTGACGAGGAGGAGAGAGGTCCCGTTAACCTGAGCGGGCGGAAGGCCCTCCAGACAGACACTATGGCCAGGATTTAACCATAGGCGGAAGCTAGCCACTGACTGAAAAGTCGGTGGCAAACCCTCTTCTAACTCGCCTGGGGATCTGACTCGTATTGTGCATGTCCCCGGGCTTCAATTGTTCTGAGGCGGGACTTCCACCTGCTTGAGGTAGGAAATTCCGCCTAATGGAGTTGCCGGCCAATCAGCGAACCGGCAGCTCCTAGGCCCAGCAGCACCACCAGGAGCAGTGGCCACTGCTGGGACTACAGCCCAGTTAGAAGTAAAGATGCCGGGGTGCCTGGAAGGCAGGTAAGTTTGGTTGCCTCACTGGGGTTAATCGGTCGGGCCCTGGCGAGGCAAGGGCGGTCAGTTGGGGGTACAGGGGGTGTGTTGGGGGTGGTTGGGGAAGTGGGGACGGCACTCCATCGGGCACAGGGTGCCCAATCATGATGGGCCACGCCCCCCCATCACAATCCCACCCTTTGGGATAGCATAAAATTCAGCTGGATGAAGGCAATGGGAGCAGATAGCCATTGCGGTCAAGGCAAGCAGTCTAGCTCCAGGACCATGATGCAGTTCAATGAGTTCACATGAGTGGTCAAGGTGAGTGAATGCACTTTCACATACCATATCTTTACAAATAAATCACTACTCTCACACACTGCTCCATTCAGCACACCCCCTTCACTCACTTATCTAGTCTCTATCATTCATGACTCATACCAAACATTTCTATGGCTCACCTCACCCTCACACACTTAGAACTGCTGCAAGCCTCACACTCACACCTCACAGTTTGCGCACACTGCCATGACAGCCACATCCCCCAAACACATTACATTAACTCATTGACACAATTCCCTCTCTCTTGCAAGGCAAGGTGACCCATAATAGGTGGCAGCAGAAAGTAACTGGCAGGGGACAGGTACTGTTGTGTGCCTTTAACCCCATGGAGGAGATGGTGCTCACCATCACTGGAGTGACCATGACTGAGGCCGTGGCCAGTGCTGGTGCTGAAATAATTGAGGATGACAAAGTGTTCTTAACTAATCCACCTTCTCACATCCCACTTCTCCCTATCCCACCCTCCCTTCTGATTTACAAGCTGCAAATCATGTCAGCATGCAATTTTTGCTTTCTCTCCTTCCCTCACCATAGCCCTACTGGAGTGCTTTTCTCCGTGCAGATGCTCAAGAACTGCCACCTAGTCAATACCTGGTGCAGGAGCCTGAAGTCCAAGAGGAGCAAAATACTGAACGAGAAGGAACACCATCACTCAATCTCGCACTAGCAGCCATCAGCTCAGATACGGACGCCATGCGTACTTTAGAGGGGATCTGCACCTGGTGAGTCACCAGGCATGAGTGGCCTGTAGCCAGGGCAGGAGGAAATGATAGCGCCGCTGTTAGAGCCCTGGAGGGAGAGGTCGCGCAAAGGCTCTGCTGCAGAGGCCTCAGATGAAGTCTTTGATAGGGAGGCATACAGACAAAGGTGGATGGGAATGCACACAGAAATGCTTGGTGCATTGGGAAGACTGACAGAAAGCCTGATGACACTGTCAAGGAGCATGGAGAAGTCCAACACCAACTTTGCACAGGGCTTTGTGCAGAGCTTGCAGCCCATCCTTTCCAGCATCAAAGTGGTGGCCATCTCCATGATAACACTTACAGGCCTGCCCATGACGCAATGTCTACTGACCGATGTCTCTGCCTCCATTACAACAGACATAGAAGCCACTCAACATCTGAGTGCTGCAGTGGAAGCTCAGACTGAGGTCATGAGATCTCAAGCCCAGTCTGCTGCTATGCTGGCTCAGGCTGTTGCCATCATGGCTGTGGATATCAGTGCTAAAAATGGGAAGCAGGGTCTCTCAGCAATCCAACAATCTGTGTTGCAGCATCTTACGAGGATAGCTGAGGTGTCATCCCAAGGAGAGTGGGAGCGGCTCTGTGGTGCATGAACCTGCTGCCCTCTCCCAGGATGACAGCATTCATGCTCCCACCACTGCCACCCTGCCAGTGCCCCTGCTGTTGTTTGTCAGCCAGCCAGCCAGCCCAGACTGCCGCCGTCCATGCCGAGGTACTCCAGTCTGAAACCTGGGCCCAGAGCTTGCAAGACCATCTGCAGTCTCCCCCACTGAAAGGCAGCAGCTTTCCATCAGCTATGCTGCAGTCATTGGGGTGCCACTCATAGGAGCAGCAGGACAGGCAAAAGCACTTGCAAGATAGGCACTAAGGGGATGCACAAGGGTGTTTAGTTAACTTTTGGATGGAATTTTGGATGGTTTGCTGGATAAAATTGGTCTGAAAAGTTTGTTTTGTTGCAGCCTTTATTTCAGGATTTTGACCAAGAGAATACTGTGATGTACATAACAGAGGTCAGGTATGTGGCTGTGGTAGAATGGGGATTTGGGGTTGTGTTCAGTGGAACCATAGTCAAATGAGACAATCATGGACACCCCAGGCAGAAAGGGGATCTGTTGGTTGCCTCCACCCTTTCTCCTACTCCACCTCTTCCTCCTGCTCCTCAGTTACCCACCATATCCCTGGTGGCAAGAGCTGTGCCCTCATGATGGCTGGTTTGTGGAGGATAAAGCAGCCAACTACGACTCAGGATATACATTCCAGTGAAAACGAGAGGGCTCTTCCAGAGCGGTTCAGCCAGTGCAATAAAAGCAAAATACTGCAGATGCTGGAAATCTGTAATAAAAACAAAAATGCTGGAAATACTCAGCAGGTCCGGCAGTTAACGTTTCAGGTCTGATGAACTGAGTTCTGATGAAAGGTCATAGACCTGAAACGTTAACTCTGCTTCTCTCTCCACAGATGCTGCCTGACCTGCTGAATATTTCCAGCACTTTTTGTTTTTATTTCAGCCAGTGGAATTGTTGCTTCAGCACCCCAAAGTCGGCTCTATATATTACATGTGGCAGCCTGGCTTTCATTGTACGCATGCTGGCCATATATGTTTGGGTTGCTGAGTCGTGTGTTGTCAAGTGTAAACAAATAGCCCTTTTGCCCAGTAGCCCCACTCTGGTTTGACATGTGGCTCAAATACTGAGAGAACAGCACACTAGCACAAAATTAAAGCATAATGACTGCTGCCAGGAGAATGGGCATTCACCTGCAGGATGTGCTGAGCACAGTCACACACCAACGGCACAATTAGCAAATGGCAGCTTTCATGCTTGCAGTTCATCTCAGCTCGCAAAGCCTCATGTGTGCAGTCGATGGCATCCTGCACCACGGAAAGCCCATCATTATCCTGGCAATCTTATGTGCATGCTCTGCCTGCTTCTGTCTAGTCAGACAGGGTGGTTGATGTTCGGCACAGACTCGGTGGGCCGAAGGGCCTGTTTCAGTGCTGTATCTCTAATCTAATAAAATGAAACTCCTGTCTCCTGGCATAGACTGTCTGACACGTCACTGATACAGAAGTGAACGACGAATTGGGAGATGGTACAGATGTCACCTGCTCTAGCCTGGAAGGATCCTGACATGAAGAAATTCAAAGCCACAGTCACGTTCTCAGCCATTGGCAGCGCTGTCCTTGCCTCACTCTGAGGTTATCAGTTTGGTTGTTAGATGTGGCAGATTTCAGCGAGCACCTCCTTCCTAAAGCACACAACCCACCCACAGCTCTTGGGTCAGATTGTATTAAGAGAAATGCTCCCTGAAGAGCCTCGGTGGATAAGGTCTCCTGCCGACAGCCATTCTCCCTCTCCTCCTCCTCTCTATCCGAGCAGCTTGTCTTCTTATTTGCTGCCTCTTCTCCACCTCCTTCTCATGCTGCAGCTGAGGGGGTGGTAACTATAGTACCATGACTGAGAGCAAGTGGTTTGACCAGCACCCTGGAACTCAGGCCTTTTTCACGTGCAGCACCAATCCATCACCAACTATAACCAACTCTGCAAACCAACAAGCACGTCCACAAACTCAAACAGAGCCAGTAGAAAGTAACCAGCAGCTAACCTGAAAGTGGTTGATGATCCCTTTATATAGCATTGGTGGGGTGGTGGAGGGGGGGGGGGCGGTGCCTCCCTGTTGCTAAACATATGTTTAGTTGTGCATGTTTAAGAGAGAACATTAGCTGGAGCAGTGAGATCGAAAATAGCAGCGTTGGCTTCAAATTAGCATTACACGCTGACTGACATCACAACCTGTCTAATCTACATTCTTCTAGCGCACACTTCTGACGCCTTCACTAATGCCCTCAGCAAGATAGCGTTCGGCACATGCCACACCAGAAGTTTGGGCACGAGTCACAGATGCCAGTTTGTTACCAACTTGGCACCATAGTGCCCAAACTACAGGCGCTACAGTGCCCAATTTTGCAGCCTCGCTCCTTGATCATGCTCCACATGATATCAAGAAATGGCTGAACACATTGGATACAGCAACAGAATTGCAGCCTGATAATATCTGGAAAAGTTGGAAACAATTGATGATTGTAACTACAAGATAAATAATCAGTTGTACATTGAAGGGGTGGAAGCCCTTCCTGTTGATGAAGGCTACTGGCTGGTGTGCAGGAGCCTTGATGGCCACATGGGTGCAGTTGATGACCCCCTGCACCTGGGGGAATCCAGTGCTGGCCCCGAACCCGATGAACCTCTCAACTTGACAGTTGGGATCCGTGCGGAAGTGCACATAGTCGCCGGTCTTCCTGAAAAGGGCATTGGTGATCTCCTTGATGCACCGATGGACCTCTGACTGTGAGATCCCACACATGTCTTCAGTGGATCTCTGGAATGATTCTGAGGTGTAGAAGTTCAGTGCCACGGTGACCTTCAGCGCCATTGGCATTGGATTTCCAATGGGGCTCAGCTCGTCCTGCATCATAGCGCATAGGTCATTGACGTCCTCCCTGGACAGGCAGAGTCTTCACTGGCACTGCCTCTTGGACCTCTGTATGTAGTTGAGCCTCGACTGACAGACCCTCTCTGGAGGGTACCTTATTCTGCATGGAGAAGGCAGCTAGCTTTGCCCCTGCGCTCTTCTCCACCATGCCCTTCTCCACCACCAGGAGGCCGATGCTGACCCTCCTGTGGGTTCACAGTTCATTGCAGTGCTGCTGCAGATGCCTCCCTCCCCTCAATATGGTCCCCGAAGACTGGATGGATGAGACCCATGACAGATGGCCACCCCATAAGTTCCAGGTCTTCACTACCAACGCCCTCCCCCCCTTCCCCCCTACTTGTCACCTCCAACGAGGTGGCACTTGCTCATTGTCCCCCAGATAGGGCATGCTGCCTGGCAGTTGATGCTGCCTCTCCTCATGGCCTCCCCTTGCAGCCAGCATTGAGCTCCCACCTCTATGTCACCTGTTATGTTTACGTTGGGTTGCTGGACATATTATATATATTGATTTATCTCAGAGCAATGCAAATTCCACACTTGTCATACAGTCAGAGATGCTTGGAGTTATACTGCACAGAAACAGGCCCTTCGGCCCATCGTGTCTGTTCCGGTCATCAAACCTATCTATTCTAATCACATTTTCCAGCACTTGGCCCATAGCCTTGTATGCTATGGCATTTCAAATGCACATCTAAATACTTCTTAAATGTTGTGAGGGTTCCTGCCTCGACCACCACTTCAGGTTCTGCGTTCCAGATTCCAACCACCCTCTGGGTGAAACTTTTTTTTGTCATATCCCCTCTAAACCTGCTGCCCCTTACCTTAAACCTATGCCCCCTGGTTACTGATCCAACCGCTAAGGGAAAAAGTTTCTTCTTATCGAAACTATCAATGCCCCTCATAATTTTGTATACCTCAACCTACTCTGCTCTAAGGAAAACAACCCTAGCCTATCCAGTATCTCTTCATAGCTGAAATGCTCCAGCCCAGGCAACATCCTGGTGAATCTCCTCTGCACCCTCTCCAGTGCAATCACATCCTTCCTATAGTGTGGTGACCAGAACTGTACACAGTACTCCAACTGTGGCCTAACTAGCGTTTTATACAGCTCCATCATAACCTCCCTGCTCTTATATTCTATGCCTCGGCTAATAAAGGCAAGTATCCCATATGCCTTCCTAACCATCTTATCAACCTGTGCTGCTGCCTTCAGTGATCTATGGACAAGTACACCAAGGTCCCTCTGACCCTCTGTACTTTCTAGGGTCCTACCATCCATTGTATATTCCCTTGCCTTGTTAGTCCTCCCAAAACGCATCACCTCACACATCTCAGGATTAAATTCCATTTGCCACTGCTCTGCCCATCTTACCAGCCCATCTATATCCTGTAATCTAAGGCTTTTCTCCTCACTATTTACGACACCGCCAATTCTCGTGTCCTCTGCGAACTTACTGATCATATCTCCTATTCTTTCTTTCTTTTGGGCCTCCTTATCTCGAGAGACAATGGATACGCGCCTGGAGGTGGTCAGTGGTTTGTGAAGCAGCGCCTGGAGTGGCTATCCTCCTATATTCACATCTAAATCATGAATGTACACTACAAATAACAAGGGTCCCAGCAACGAATCCTGCGGTACACCACTGGTTACAGGCTTCCACTCGCAAAAACAACCCTTGACCATCACCCTCTGCCTCCTGCCACTAAGTCAATTTTTGGATCCAATTTGCCAAATTGTCCTGGATCCCATGGGCTCTTACCTTCTTAACCAATCTCCCATTCGGGACCTTATCAAAAGCCTTACTGATGTCCATGTAGACTACATCAACTGCTTTATCCATATCTACACACCGAGTCACCGCCTCAAAAAATTCTATCAAGTTTGTCAGACACAATCTCCCCCTGACAAAGCCATGCTGACTATCCCTGATTAATCCCGGCCTCTCCAAGTGGAGATTAATCCTGTCCGTCAGAATTTTTCCGAATATTTTCCCTACCACTGATGTTAGACTCGCTGGCCTGTAATTATCTGGTTTATCCTTGCTACCCTTCTTGAATAAAGATACCACATTCGCTGTCCTCTGGTACCTCTCCTGTGGCCAGAGAGGATTTGAAAATTTGTGTCAGAGCCCCTGCTATCTCATCCCTTGCCTCACATAACAGCCAGGGATACATCTCATCTGGGCCTGGGGATTTATCCACTTTTAAGCCCGCTAAAACAGCTAATACTTCCTCCCTCTCAATGTTAATATGTTCAAGTATATCACAATCCCCCTCCCTGATCTCTACACCTACATCATCCTTCTCTGTAGTGAACTCAGATGAAAAGTAATCATTTAAAACCTCATCTATGTCCTCCGGCTCCACACACAGATTGCCACTATGGTCCCTAATGGACCCTACTCTTTCCCTGGTTTTCCTCTTGCCCTTAATATACTTACAAATGCCTTTGGATTTTCCTTTATCTTGCCCACCAGTGTTTTTCCTGTCCCCTGTTCGCTCTCCTATAATTACTTATTTAAGTTCCCCCCTACACTTTCTATACTCCTCTAGGGCCTCTGCTGTTTTCAGCGCTCTGAATCTGCCATAAGCTTCCTTTTTTTCCCTTATCCAATCCTTGATATCCCTTGCCATCCTGGGTTCCCTGGACTTGTTGGTCCTACCCTTTACGGGAACGTGTTGGCCCTGAACTCTCAATATTTCCTCTTTGAATGACTGCCACTGGTCTGATGTAGACTTTCCTACAAGTAGTTGCTCCCAGTCCACTTTGGCCAGATCCTGTTTTATAATCTTAAAATCGGCCTTCCTCCAACTTAGTACCTTTATATTCGGTCCATCATTGTCCTTTTTCATAACTACCTTAAATCTTACAGAGTTATGGTCACTATCCCCGAAATGATCCCCCACTGACACTTTTACCATTTGTCCAGGTTCAATCCCTAGGATTAGGTCCAGTACTGCCCCTTCTCTTGTAGGACTTTCTACGTACTGGCTCAAAAAGCTATCCTGTATGGATTTTAAGAATTCCGCCCCCTTTAAGCCTTTTTGCACCAAGACTATCCCAGTTGATATTGGGGAAGTTCATGTTTTCACACGCGTCTCTGAACTCGGTCAGTGGCAAATTCTCCTCCATTATCGTCAGAAACTTAGCTGGTGCTCCAAGTCCAGTCCTATCCATTTCTTCATAATTTTGTCTATAATCACCCTTTTGTCCTTGCTATTTATATTGTAGAAAGACTAAATCTAGTAGCTTGCTCTATAAAATATATAATGAAAACATTCTCATCTTTGTCCATACTTTTAAATCCATGGCAACTACCTTGTTAAAGTCACATGCCAATGAAAGACTGATAATAGGACATTGTGTGCTCCGATACTTTTTACAGGCTTCACACTTTTCACTAGTCTCCTCTATTATCCTTGTATACTCTTCATCAATCACACCTGCATCCTTTAGCAGGGTTTTTAATCTGACAAGAAGGTTGAGCAAATTGTCTGTGTAACTTTAAGACAAATTGCATTTTATCTCTGATTCTTAACACCTGAGGCCATTCTTCTACAGCCTCCTTGTCTCGAGAGACAATGGGTAAGCACCTGGAGGTGGTCAGTGGTTTGTGAAGCAGTGCCTATAAAGGCCAAGACTAGAGTGACAGACTCTTCCACAGGTGCTGCACATAAAATTGATTGTCGGGGCTGTTACACAGTTGGCTCTCTCCTTGCACTTCTGTGCTTTTACCTGCCAACTGCTAAGTCTCTTCCATTCACCACTCTTTAGCCCCGCCTTTATGGCTGCCCGCCAGCTCTGGCGATCACTGGCAACTGACTCCCACGACTTGTGATCAATGTCACAGGACTTCATGTTCCGTTTGCAGACGTCTTTAAAGCGTCCTCAACTTTGCATTGATCCTCACTTCCACTGCTATGTCCAGACTGGCCAAGAGCGTGTGGGAAAATGGCGCACTGACCTGGAACACAAAAGTCCGCGTGTATCAAGCTGTGTCCTCAGTACCTTACTCTACGGCAGCGAGGCCTGGACAACGTATGTCAGCCAAGAGCGACGTCTCAATTCATTCCATCTTTGCTGCCTCCGGAGAATCCTTGGCATCAGGTGGCAGGAGCGTATCCCCAACACAGAAGTCCTCGAGGCGGCCAACATCCCCAGCTTATACACCCTACTGAGTCAGCGGCGCTTGAGATGGCTTGGCCATGTGAGCCGCATGGAAGATGGCAGGATCCCCAAGGACACATTGTACAGTGAGCTCGCCACTGGTATCAGAGCCACCGGCCGTCCATGTCTCCGCTTTAAAGACGCCTGCAAATGCAACATGAAGTCCTGTGACATTGATCACAAGTCGTGGGAGTCAGTTGCCAGCAATCGCCAGAGCTGGCGGGCAGCCATAAAGACGGGGCTAAAGTGTGGCGAGTCGAAGAGACTTAGCAGTTGGCAGGAAAAAAGCCAGAAGCGCAAGGGGAGAGCCAACTGTGTAACAACCCCGGCAACCAATTTTATCTGCAGCACCTGTGGAAGAGTCTGTCACTCTAGTATTGGCCTTTATAGCCACTCCAGGCGCTGCTCCACAAACCACTGACCACCTCCAGGCGCTTACCCATGGTCTCCCGAGACAAGGAGGCCAAAGAAGATCCTCACACTACTAAGTGAATCCAGATAACATTGTAACCAATCAGTTCGACATGCAAGCACTATCCAATAAAGTACAGCTGAATGAATCTGCAATCAACATATTAATCACAGGACTAAAACTCCTTGTCACTAGTACAATTTGTTCAGATTCATCAGTTTCTGCCTCAGAATTCTCTGCGTCGTGTGTTATTTCAAGGACTCTGCCTCTCCACTTAGAGCACTTCATTGCACAATGATACTTTGAGTCACATAGAAACATAGAAAATAGGAGCAGGACTAGGCCATTTGGCCCTTTGAGCCTGCTCTGCCATTCAATATGGTCATAGCTGATCATCCAACTCAATAACATGTTCCATCTGTAACATCTGAAGTACCTATTAACTGTTCCTTGGGCTTTCCTGGGATTCATTCACCCATGATAGAATGGCACAGCAGTCTTCCACTTTAATAGTCAGATCTGCCAAAGTTGCCTTTATCCTCATTCCTCCGGTCTTTAACTCTTCCACTGTATTTATGCCTGCTTCTTGTATCTGGACCATTTCGAAATCTATCAAATATTGAGTCCTCCATTCTTTGTGTCACCACAGAATGCCCTGTTTGGTCTACCAGGGCTGCCGGAAATGACTTTCCCCTGGAATCTATTTAAGGCAGCAGACATTTGATCCAACAGGGAGTCTTTGTCCAGGAACTGAACCCGAGTTAGAACCTGGAGCCTGTCCATATGCGACACCCTAGCACAATCTAGCAATTTAAATGCTAACACTGAACCAGGGATCTCCAGATTGAATTTTCTCAATCTTCTATACAGTCTGTTAAAGTCCATGATATATTCCTTCATTGAATAACCTTCTGTTTTCCTATTCTATCAAAGTCTGACCATGCCTCATATGCATTCAATAGGTCATCTTTCTTGTAAATTTCATCCAGGAATTCTAGCAGAAGATCCGACCCTTCATCAGTACTCAACTGATGAGCATCCAGTTCACAAAACACTGCACTTCTGATTTTACTTTTGGTAGGAAGTGACAACACCAAGCCCATACCTCGTTTCCTCTTTGGTAGAGATGTAACTCGTGTCTACATATTCATTTCATTCTTCCGCTGGTCATATGGTTCAAACTCAGAACATCGGAGGGTAATCCTATTCTGACACTTTACACTTGCTTTCTGCCATATTTTCTACAATAGCCCATGAGATTTTAGTTTTCTATGTAAAAAAAAAATCCTTGTTTCCAACGTTCAGCTTTAGGAAACCATCCTCTGCTACCATGTTAAACCCCAAAATGCTTGTTATGGAAGGATAATGCTGGAGCCTATCTTTACTCAGTTTCACATTTACTATTCAGAGTAAAAGGATTACAAAACATGTAGCTCCTCACTCAAACCCTTCACCAGTCTCAGTAAGTGTCTGCTCAAGTAAGACCCCTATAAAGCTTTGGTGAGACGGCACCTGGATTATTGTGCAGAGTTTTGGCCCCTTTACCCAACGAAGGATATACTTGCCATAGAAGGTTCACCAAACTGATTCCCGGGACAGTGGGATTGTCCTATGAGGAGCAATAGAGGAGACTGGGCCTACATTCGCTAGAGTTTAGAAAAGGTGATCTCACTGAAGCATACAAAATTCCTATAGGGCTCGACAAGATTGATGCAGGAAGGATGTTTCCCCTGGCTGGGGTGTCTAGAACCAGGGGACACAGTCTCAAAATAAGAGGTAGGCCATTTAAGACTGCGATGAGTAGGAATTTCTTCACTCAGAGGGTGGTGTATCTGTGGAATTCTCTACCCAGAGGGCTGTGGAGGCTCAGTCACTGAGTAAATTCAAGACAGAAATCAATAGATTTCTAGATATTAATAGATATCCAGGGATATGGGGATTGTGTGGGAAAATGGCATCGAGATAGATGATCAGCCATGATCCAATTAAACGGCAGAGCAGGCTCGAGGGGCCGAATGACCTACTCCTGCTTCTATTTCCTATGTTCCTATTATTACCACTGAGGCAGGAGGAGTGCACTGTTTATTCTAGTCCCACTTCTCCACGGGTCACAACACATATTTTAAGTTTTTCCCCTTACCAATATGGTCAAACATATACTCTATTTTTCCCAGAATAGAACACTAACCAGGTTTCTTTAATGAACAAAATTAACAGATTATAGAATAAGTCTTAACGAGTAATGAAGTAAAGCATAAACACAAATTAAAATTTTAAAGCTCCCTTTTTTACCTTAGCTCTGCTGCTACTGGGCTTGCCACATCTCTACCTGTTAACCAGGATTTCTATTCTATCTTTAACTTGATGACAACCAGTAACATTGTTGCCAAATCCAGTTCCTTCAGTGCCTCCTTGATGGCTCTCTTTTTTAAAAAAAACTGGTCCAACATTTATTCAGTTTAACTATAAATTCCTTTAAAAATATTTTAACAAAAAATCACTTCCATAACACTATGCCCTACTTAGAAGATTCAAAAGCTTCACCGTAAACCACAAACACCTACCACACCTTGAACTCCTACCCTTTACCTTCTGTCTATCTTTGAGAGTGCATGTGAGAGTGAATGCATGCATAAGTGGTGTTGCGAACGTTTCGGGGAATGAATATTATTCAATAAATAGTTAATCTGTTTTAAACTTATAAGGAAACCTGTCATGTGTCTGCTTATTTGACTCTAAAAACACTCAGGGGTTAACTCATCATTTTAAACAAAATACGACTGCTATCAGTTGGAAGGTGAACAGTGAGAACCATCCACACCCCTTACCACCTGACAGTAACAAGGTAGAAAACCAAGTTGAGAAGGCTGTTAAAAAGCATATAGGATCCTTTGGTTTATAAATGAAGGCATTGAATACAAAAGCAGGGGAGATTAGGCTTAACATTTATAAACCATTAGTTAGGCCCCAGCTGGTGTAAAAACTGGCTATCCAACCCGAACCATACTAGACCCGACAACATGTGTCGGGTTGAGGTCAGGTCTATATTCAGAGTCCAGCATTCAGGCTTGGGTCAGGTCGGGCTGGACAGTGCTGCCTCTGGGGACCCGCGGGATCAGGCTCACCCATGATTCCACACAACTCCATCTGCAGGAATATCCTACTGCCGGAATGGATGAACAGGATCACAAGTATTACCATCTGGACAAGGTAGAGCACAATAACATTTTGGATATCATGAAATTTATTGCAATATTCGGGTCGCGTGCGAAATAAAATTGAAGGACTCGGGACCGGGTTGGCTGTGGTCGGGCCCGGGTCGGGTTCAATTTTATACCCGGGTAGGCCTTTAAGCTAGTGTAGTGTCTCTAATTCTGGACACTACACTTTATGAAGAATATCAAGCTCTGAGTGCAGAGAGGATTTACTAAAAAGGAACCAGGAATGCAGGATTTCAGTTATGTGAACAGCTGAAAGAAGCTGAAGTTGCTCTCCTTGAAGGAGGAAGGGTTAAGGCTAGATTTAATGGAGCGGTTCAAAATCATAAAGGATTTTGATAGTTCCTCCTTAATGATTCTATTAGCAGTGGCAGAAGGGTCAGTAACCTGAGGACAAAGATTTGTGACTCGCAGAAGAACCATAAGTGATATGGGGAAAAAGGTAAAAAAAAAAAGTCCGTTATGATGCACTGCCTGAAAGGGTTGGTTGGTATCATTCCATCCACTAAAGATGATAGGTAGGGTGTCTTCTCTTGATGTACCTTTGCTGATGGCTATGAAGGCCAATCCTTGAGGCGCAGGTTCTGCCACAAGTGTCGCACGTGAAACTGCCAATTAACATGGAGTTGCTGTTTTTGGTGTTGGCGCCTGTTGACAAACAGCTGTCGCCACTGGTTGTCATGGTAGTGCACACCAGTCCACAGGATGTATCGCCATTGCCCTTTTTCGCCAGCTAGTGACTTCCAGGTATGATAGTTGACATTTAGGGCCTTCATGTCACGTTTGCAAGCATCCTCGAAGCAGAGCTTCAAGCGCCTCATTGGCCGCTTGGCCCCGGATATCTCTCCATACAGAAAGTCGTTGGGTATGCGACCGTCTTCCATCCTGCAGATGTGTCCAATCCAACGCAGCCACCTCTGTTTGATTAGTGCCAACGCACTTCGGAGTTCTGCCTTTGACAGGACTGCCGCATTGTAATTTTGCCCTGCCAGGATATAACCATAATACGTCGCACAGTGAAGATGGAAATTATTGAGCTTCTTTTCCTGGTAGCTGTAAATCATCCATGTTTCACAGCCATACAGCAAGATGCTGACAACACAGGCCTTATAAACCATCAACTTGGTCTGAAGGGTCAGTGCGTTATTGCGAGTCGGCCAAAGGCTTTAGCTGCTCTCCCTATATGTGTATCTGGCTGTGCATCAAGAGACAGATTGCCCGTCACCGTGGACCGCAAGTAGCAGAATTTGCTAACCAAGTCCAGTGGGGTGTTATTTAGTGTGATCGGGTCAGAGATGCAGTACCTTGTCCCATGACCACGGTTTCCTTGACTATTATAGTTTTTTTTTAAAAAATCATTCATGGGATATGGGTGTCGCTGGCTAGGCCAGCATTTATTGCCCATCCCTAATTGCCCTCGAGAAGGTGGTAATGGTGAGCTGCCTTCTTGAACCGCTGCTGTCCTTAGGGTGTAGGTGCAATAACAGTACTGTTAGGGAGTTCCAGGATTTTGACCCAGCGACTGCGAAGGAACAGTGATATAGTTCTAAGTCAAGATGGTGTGGGGCTTGGAGGGGAACTTACAGGTGGTGTTCCCATGCAGCCACTGTCCTTGTCCTTCCAGGTAATAAATGTCCCGGGTTTGGAAGGTGCTGTCCAATGAGCCTTGGTGCATTCCTGCAGTGTATCTTGTAGATGGTACACACTGGTGCCGGGAGTGAATGTTTGTAGATGGGGTGCCAATCAAGTGGGCTGCTTTGTCCTGGATGATGTCAAGCTTAGAGCGTTGTTGGAGCTGCACCCATCCAGACAAGTGGAGAGTATTCCATCACACTCCTGACTTGAGCCTTATAGATGGTACACAGGCTTTGGTAAGTCAGGTGGTGAGCTACCACCGCAGGATTCCTAGCCTCTGACCTGCTCTTGTAAGCACAGTATGTACATGGCTACTCCAGTTCAGTTTCTGGTCAATGGAAATTCCCAGGATGTTGATAGTGGGGGATTCAGCGATCGTAATGCCACTGAATGTCAAGGGGAGATGGTTAGATTCTCTCTTGTTGGAGAAAGTTATTGCCTGGCACTTGTGTGGAGCCAATGTTCATTGCCACTTATCAGCCCAAGCCTGGATATTGTCCAGGTCTTGAAGTATTTCTACATTTTCCACATTGCTAGTTGCCAGTGTTGTAGCTGTACTGGAAAAGCTTGGCTAGGGGCACGACAAGTTCAGGAGTACACGTCTTCGGTATTATTACCGGAATGTTGTCAGGGTCCATAGCCTTTGCAGTATCCAGTGCCTTCAGTCATTTCCTGATACCACGTGGAGTGAATCGAATTGGCTGAAGACTGGCATCAGTGATGCTGGGGACTTCTGGCTGAAGATTGTTGCAAATGCTTCAGCCTTACCTTTTGCAGATGGGGATATTTGTGGAGCTACCTCCTCCACTTAGTTGTTGAATTGTCCACCACCATTCACGACTGAATGTGGCAGGTCTGCAGAGCTTAGATCTGTTCTGTTGGTTGTGGGATTGCTTAGCTCTGTCTATCGCATGCTGCATAAGCTGTTTGGCACACAGGTAGGCCTGGGTTGTAGCTTCACCAGCTTGACACCTCATTTTGAGGTATGCCTGGTGCTGTTCCTGACATGCCCTCCTGCACTCTTCATTGAACCAAGGTTGATCCCCCAGCTTGATGGTAATGGTAGAGTGGGGGATATGCCAGGCCATGAGGTTACAGATTGTGGTTGAGTACAATTCTGCTGCTGTTGATGGTCTCATAGCAACTCATGGACGCCCAGTTTCGTATTGCTAGATCTCTTCGAAATCTATCCCGTTTAGCACGCTGATAGTGCCACACAACACGATGGAGGGTATCCTCAATGTGAAGATGGGACTTCATCTCCAAAAGGATGGTGCAGTGGTTACTCCTACCAACACTGGCATGGACAGATGCATCTGCAGCAAGCAGATTGGTGAGGACGAGGTCAAATATGTTTTTCCCTCTTGTTGGTTCCCTCACCACCTGTCGCAGACCCAGTCTAACAGCTATGTCCTTTACGACTAGGCCAGCCCAGTCAATAATGGTGCTACCGAGCCACTCTTGGTGATGTACAAGGAGAACAAGTTACAGGCATGGGAGAGACAGTCCATAAGTCATTGCAGTTGAGTTTCCATGTGAGTGAGCAGCGCAACGTTATTAGCATAGAGGAGTTCTCTGATGAGGATACGATGTACTTTTGTCTTCATTTTCAGCCTTGACAGATTATAGAGCTTGCCATCTGTCCTAGTGTGCAAACAGACTTCTTCCATATCTGCAGGGAAGGCAAAGGTCAGGAGCATAGAAAAGATGATGCTAAACAGAGTGGGGGAAATCTCACTCCTTAGCACCATGGGGAAAGCCTTTGCTCGAGTCATACTTGAAAGACTCCATTTACTTGCTGACTGAGTGTACCTGGAAGCAGTGTGCTGTTTCGTGCCGGCAGATCTACTGTCGACATGATCTGCTCCGGCTACAAGAGAAGTGTAGGGAACAGAGTATACCTCTTTACCTTACTTTCATAGATCTCTCTAGACATTCGACACCATCAGCAGAGCAGGGCTCTACAAGATTTTGGGAAAAATTGGCAGTCCACTGAAGCTCCTCTGTCTCATCTGCTCCCTCCATGAAACGTGCACTGCACTGTAAAGTTTGACGGCTTTACTTCCGACAGTTTTGGAGTGAAGAATTGAGCAAAACTGGGGGGCGGGGGGGGAATGGTGCTGAAAGGGTGGTGGGAGCAGATTCAATAAACCTACAAAAGGCAATTGGATACATAGTACTTAAAGAAAGATGAACTTGCATTTATACAGCACCTTTCACAACCTCAGGGTGTCCCAAAGCTCTTAATAGCTGATGAATTACTTTTGAAGTATAGTCATTTACAGTGCAGAAACAGGCCATTCATCCCAACAGGTCCATGCCTGTATTTCTGCTCTATATGAACCTCCCCCCATGCCCCCACCCTCAATCCCTCAAAGGTTTACTCACCAAGCAAATCATTCTGGGGCATCCATTCCACAAGTCTTGTATTATTGCCCAAATTGACTGGTTTCTTTCCAGAATACCTAGGAAACACAAATATGTACATGTCTTACTGTATAAATGCGATGAAAATACTTGTACTTAAAACTGAAAAAGCTGCAATAAGGAATAGTAAAATGTAATCAAGCATCTACAGACTTAGCTTATGACTTTACCCATCATAGAATGGTTACAGCACAGAAGGAGGCTCTTCAGCCTGTCGTGTCCACGCCAGCTCTCTGCAAGAGCAACTCACCTGGTCTAAACCCTGCTTTCTCCCCAAAGCCGTGCAAAATCTCTCTTCAGATAATTATTCAATTCCCTTTTGAAAGCCAAGATTGAATCTGCCTCCACCACACACTCAGGCAGTACATTCCAGATCCTCACCACTTGCTGCATAAAAAGGTTTTTCATGTCGCTGTTGCTTCTTTTGCCAATCACCTTAAATCGGTGTCCTCTGGTTCCTTCCACCAACGAGAACAGTTTCTCCTCATCTTCTCTAACTCCAGATCCCTCAGGATTTTAAACACCTCTATCAAATCTCCTATTAATCTTCTCTTCTCCAAGATGATACACAGCTTCTGCAATCTATCCATGTAGCTGAAGTTCCTCAACCCTGGAACCATTTTCATGAATCTTTTCTGCACCTTCTCCAATGCTTTCATGTGCTTCCTAAAGTGTAGTGCTCAGAATTGGGCATAATATTCCAGTTGAGGCAGAACCAGTGTTTTATACAAGTTTATCATAACTTCCCTTCTGTCGCACTCTATGCCCCTATTTATTAAGCCCAGGATCCCACATGCTTGATTAACCACATTCTCAACCTGTCCTGCACCCTTTCATGATCTGTACGCATATACCCCAGGTTCCTCTACTCCTGTACCTTGAGAATTGTACCCTTTATCTAATATTGCCTCTCATTTTTCCTACCAAAATGAATTTCACACTTAAATTTCATCTGCCACTTCTCCACCCATTCCACCAGCCTACGTCCTCTTGAAGTTTATCACTATCCTCCACAGTTCACAATACCTTGCGTCATTTTACCTTCCTCCAGTCAGAAAAACAACCATTCACCACTATCCATGCTGCTACTGTCCCTTTTATTCTATGGGCTCCAACTTTAATTTTTAACACATGAAAGAAAACACTTTCCATTTCAATTCTTTTAATAAAGGAACAAGCTTCAGAAACCACCACTTGGAATGGTTGTTAGCACTTGCTTTGACAACACATTACTAAAATTAGGATGGCTACCAAAATGGATTCTGAAGCTTTATGTGCCCAATACTAAAACAAAGTCAGTTTCCTGAAGATGTGAACATATGAAAAATGTAACTTGGAAGGATGCATGTGTAATCTAATATGTAGCATAATTTGGCTCCAAATAACAAAATATTCTTTGTCTGCCAAGGATTCCATTTATTTATTTTAATTAGAGATACAGCACTGAAACAGGCCCTTCGGCCCGCCGAGTCTGTGCCGACCAACAACCACCCATTTATACTAATCCTACATTAATCCCATTACCCTCTCACATCCCCACCTTCCCTCAATTCTCCTACCTATACTAGGGGCAATTTATAATGGCCAATTTACCTATCAACCTGCAAGTCTTTGGCTGTGGGAGGAAACTGGAGCACCCGGCGAAAACCCACACGGTCACAGGGAGAACTTGCAAACTCCGCACAGGCAGTACCCAGAACTGAACCCGGGTCACTGGAGCTGTGAGGCTGCGGTGCTAACCACTGCGCCGCCCATCTACGGAATCACTTCAGTCCTTCAGTAAATCCATCTCCACAATACTAAAACACGAGTTCTCCACATGACCTAGTAAAACAAATTAATTAAGGAAATAAACATCTGCTTTATACAATCCATGTTGATCAAAGTCTGCATGCAACACAAAAGTAGGGAGCATGTTCAAATGTGATGACTAAGTGACTTTGGAAGCACAGTCATGGTGGTAGGTTTGGGCTAACAAATTTAATGTAGAGGAAAGTGAAGTAGTGAAGATGAGTACTAAATTGAGATATACAAAATTATGAGGGGCGCCGATAGGAAGAAACCTTTTCCCTTAGCGGAGGTGTCAATAACCAGGAGGCATAGATTTAAGGTAAGGGGCAAGAGGTTTAGAGGGGATGAGGAATTTTTCACCCAGAGGGTGGTTGGAATCTGGAACACACTGCCTGAAGGGGTGGTAGAGGCAGGAAACCTCAATATTTAAGAAGTATCTAGATGAGCACTTGAAACGCCAGAGCATACAAGGCTACGGGCCGAGTGCTGGAAAATGGGATTAAAATAGATAGGAGCTTGATGGCGGGCATGGACACGATGGTATAAAGTCCAGCGTTCATAACCATGGCATTTTTAAAAATGGAGATTTTTAAAAGTTTAAGGTGGAGTCTGGAAGGTCAGGTGACCTCACATCCACTCTAAAGAACAAGTAAAATCAAACTTTTTTTGTAAACAGACTGCAGGGATAATACCTTAACAACAATGGGTTTTGCACCTTGCCCCCCCCCCCCAATCAGACTTTGGCGTCATAAAACAAGGAGTCAGTGATTCTGAAATGCAAATCTACCAAGCAGCTGTTAACACCTGGAAACAAGGCCCAGGTGGCTTTGTGAAACCAAACTTCTGGACTCTGCCTATTGGAACAGGTCAGTAAGCTTTTGACTTGAGTCCAGATACATTTAACATATTTTTTGAAGGCAGACAAGCTGCTAGAGTGGTTGTGGCCTCAAGGCGGGCTGTAAGAAGAGAGGGAGGGAGGGTGCCATTGGGGAGGGGGGGGGGGCGTAGGGGGGGTGAGAGCACGAGCACAAAAAAAAAAGAGAAAGAGAATCAGGGAGTGAGAGAGAGAGAGAGAGAGAGGCAGACCTGCTCCAAGAAGCTTGATACAGCAAAAGGCTGCAAAGTCTTGAAAGCTGAAGCTTGCATAGAAGACCAGCAGGATTACCAGAAATTGCCTTATCCACTGACGTCTAGGTCAGAAGTACTGGGACAAGTGAGCAGAGAGGGCGCCAACTTTTGAAAAGGTCTGGGATATCTAACCCATTGCTACTGGGAGAAGTTTAAGACTTTTAATCACAAAAGGATTGCGTAATGGATAATTGTGGTGTGAGGTTTTCAAGTATTTTAACAAGAAAATACCTTTCTTCATAATCTGGGTACCTGCTACAAACAGGCCAGAATTTTATGCTGAGGTGGTGGCACTGCCCACTGGCTAAAATGTCAGGAGAGAGTTTGCTTCCGCCGGTCCTGGAAGTTATGCTGAGATTTGGCGTGGGCCAGGCCCTTAAATGGCCTCGGTCGATACTTCCACCCCTCTGAGGCAGGATATCCTACCTCCAAGAGCTGATGGCCAGAGAGCCAACAGCGCCACCAGAAGCAGTGGCCACTGCTGGCACTGCACTCAGCAAGAAGAGGACAATGGACATCGACTGCCCTTTATGAAGTTTAGTGAGGTTTGGGACTCGCCAGGGACAATAGGCAAGGGGGGGTGGGGGTCAGAGAGTAGGGCAGGGGGACAGTTTTAGAGGGGGCAGCCAATGCTGCTGGGGGGCCCCCTCTGTGGACCACAGGGTGCCCGATCAGTTTTGCTAATGACTTTGATAGCAAACAGCCATATATTCAAAGTTTACCGATGACATTAAGAGTGGTGGAATAGTCAGATCAAGGCATAAAATTACAAAAACAGATTAAGTAAGCAGGCAAAACCATGGCAGATGGATTTCATTGAGGATTCAATTCACTGAACGATTTCAGCTCCTAAATACCGTCATGTTGCAGGATTTCTTGGCTTAGAACAAACAATAGCTATATTCAAAAATAACTGCTCGTCATATATATATAACTGAGCAAATTACACAAGTATATGCAAATATGACTTGCTTTCACCCTCAATTTTTCCTGTCACTTTGGAGGCAGCAAACAATACTCCAATATAGCAATAGAAGTAGGCCATTTAGCCCCGCAAGGCAGTTCCACCATTCAACGAGATTATGGTTGATCTGTGACCCAATCCATATACCCAACTTTGCCTCATATCCCTCAATATGTTTGGTTAACAAAAATCTAATCAACCTTAGCTTTAAAATTAGCAACTCACCTCCCATTAACTCCTGTTTGCAAAGGACAGTTCCAAACTTCTACCACCCTTTTGTGTGTAGAAGTGTTTCCAGACTTCACTCCTGAGAAGTCTGGCTCTAAATTTTAGGCTATGCCCCAGCAGAAACAGTTTCTATCTACCCCATCAGTTCCCATTAATATCTTGCAAACATCCATGAAATCACCCATTAATCTTCTGAATTCCAAGGAACACAACCGGAGTGTGTGTTATCGATTCAATTTCACCCTTGGAACTCAGGTATTACTCTAGTAAATTTACACTGCACTCCCTCCAAGGCCAATATATCCTTCAAAAGGCACAATGCCTAGAACCAAACACAGTACTCCAGGTGTAATCTAATCAGGGCTTTGCATAGCTGTAGCATGCCATCCACTCCCATGTAGATATGAAGACCAGTATTCCATTAGCTTTCATTATTTTGTAATCTACCCATGACATTTTAATGCTCGATGTACATGGACTCCCAAAGTGTCTTTGGATCTCACTGTTCCTAGCTTTTCACTATTTAGAAAATACTCTGATTTATCCTTTTTAGGTCCAAAGTGAATGTTTTCACACTGGCCCATACTGAAATCCATTTATCACAGTTTTGACCACATAATCTGTTGATATCACTTTGTAGTGTTATGCTTCCGACTACATTGTCTACAATGGCACCTACCTTTGTTATCAGCAAACTTGGATATGTGGCTTTCTATCCCATCAACTAAGTTGTTAATAAATAGTGAATAGTTGAGGCCCCAACACAGACCCCTGTGGGACACCACCGGACATGTCCTGCTCATCCAAGTCTTTAAATTGCGAATAAGGGCCCCCACGAGACATCCTGTTAATTAGTGTACCTGCCTATTGCCCTTCCTCTGTGCCCTGCTGCTCAGCCAATGTCCTAACCAGGTTAATAATTTTCCTTCAATTCCAAGAGTTTCAACTTTAGCCAACAGTCTCATGATAGACTTTATGAAATGCCTTTTGTAGTCCTTACAAACAACATCCATATACATTCCCCTGTCCCCTCTTCAAAGAATTCAAATCAGGTTCATCAGGCATGACCTACCCTTTGCAAATCCAGTCTGATTCTTTGATTGGCTGATAATGTTCAAAGTGTTCAAAGAGTTCAACTACTATCCTTATAGACTAGTAATTTCCGACAACAGATGTTAGGCTAACTGGTCTGTAATGCCCTAGTTTCCCCCTCTCACCTTCCTTAAATAGCAGAGACACATGTGCAAGTTTCCAATCCAAAGCAATGGCTCCTTAATTGAGAAAAACTTAGAAGATTATAGTTAGGGCATTTGCAATGTTCTCACCTACTGCCTTTAAAACCACAGGATGGAAATCATCTGGTCCTGGGGATGTGTCACTATTTTCTTCATTACTGTTAATTTGCTTACATTTATAGTGAACCCTATCCCTGAATCAAAATTAGTTTCCTTGGGATGTCTGGCACGCTATCATCTACAGTAAATACGGACACAAAATAATTATTAAACATGCCAGAGGATTGGAGGACAGCAAATGTGGTACCATTATTCAAGGAGGGTAGCAGGGATAGACCAGGTAATTACAGGCCGGTAGTTTAACATCAGTGATTGAGAAACTATTGGAAAAAATTCTGAGACACAGGATTAATCTCCACTTGGAGTGGCAGGGAATAATCAGGGATAGTCAGCACGGTTTTGTCGGGGGAGATCGTGTCCAACTAACTTGATTGAATTTTTCGAGGAGATGACTAGAGGTGTAGATGAGGGTAAAGCAGTTGATGTAGTCTACATGGACTTCAATAAGGCTTTTGATAAGGTCCCGCATGGGAGATTGGTCAAGAAGGTAAGAGCCCATGGGATCCAGGGCAATTTGGCAAATTGGATCCAAAATTGGCTTGGTGGCAGGAAACAGAGGGTAATGGTCGAGGGTTGTTTTTGCGAGTGGAAGCCTGTGACCAGGGGTGTACCACAGGGATTGGTGCTGGGACCCTTGCTGTTTGTAGTGTACATTAATGATTTAGACAGGAATATAGGAGGTATGATAACTAAGTTTGCAGATGACAAAAATTGGTGGTGTCGTAAATAGTGAGGAGGAAAGCCTTAGATTACAGGATGATATAGATGGGCTGGTAAGATGGACGGAGCTGCGGCAAATGGAATTTAATCCTGAGAAGTGTGAGGTGATGCATTTTGGGAGGACTATCAAGGCAAGGGAATATACAATGGATGATAGGACCCTAGAAAGTACAGAGTGTCAGAGGGACCTTGGTGTACTTGTCCATAGATCAATGAAGGCAGCAGCACAGGTAGATAAGGTAGTTAGGAAGGCATATGGGACACTTGCCTTTATTAGCCGAGGCATAGAATATAAGAGCAGGGAGGTTATGGTGGAGCTGTATAAAATGCTAGTTAAGTCACAGCTGGAGTACTGTGTACAGTTCTGGGCACCACACTATAGGAAGGATGTGATTGCCCTGGAGAGGGTGCAGAGGAGATTCACCAGGATGTTGCCTGGGCTGGAGCATTGCAGCTATGAAGAGAGACTGAAAAGGCTGGAGTTGTTTTCCTTAGAACAGAGAAGGATGAGGGGGGACCTGATTGAGGTATACAAAATTATGAGGGACATTGATAGGTTAGAGACTTTTTCCCTTAGCGGAGGGGTCAATAACCATGGGGCATAGATTTAAGCTAAGGGGCAGGAGGTTTAGAGGGGATTTGAGGAAAACCTTTTTCACCCAGAGGGTGTTTGGAATCTGGAACACACTGCCTGAAGAGGTGGTAGAGGCAGGAACCCTCATAACATTTAAAGTATTTAGATGAGCACTTGAAATGCCATAGCAGACAAGGCTACGGGCCAAGTGCTGGAAAACGGGACTAGAATAGTTAGGTGCTTGATGGCCGGCACAGACACGATGTGCCAAAGGGCCTGTTTCTGTGCTGTATGACTATGTCTGCATTTCTATATTTTCATTTACAATATCACCATTTGCAGTTTGTAAGGGACACATATTGCTCTTGAATAACCTCTCTTTCCCAAGATAAAAGTAAAAAGTGTATTGATTTTGATATCCTTTACAAGTTTGCTGTCATACTCTGTTTTTGTTACTTTTATTAGCTGTTTTGCCACTCTGCTGTTCTTTCTACTTCTCCCATTTGCCAGAATTTGCGCTATTTCTTGCATTTTGGTATGATTTTTCTTTTAGGTGTTATGTAGTCCCTTTACCTCGTCATTTAAACATTTTTTTGGCAATTAGAACTCTTGCTCCCTTAGGGGTATAAATTGCTTCTGCATCGCAGATTCTTCTTTTAAACACCTCCCACTGATCTTCTGGCACTTTACTATTGATCGTCTCTGCCTCATCCTGCTGATGTTGGCTTTAACCATATTTTGAATCTTCGTAGCTGTTTTGGGTTTCTCCCTTTCAAACAAAATTGAACTCATAATATAATTGTCACTATTAGATAAACATTCATGCACTGCTAGGCCATTAACAAACTGGCTTATTACTCATTATTAAATCAAATACAGCTTGCCCCTTGTTGGCTCCAGGACATATTGTTGCAGAAAAATGTCTTGGTCATGCAAGAAATTCACTCTTTGACATGAGTTCATCTGCTTATCCCAATCAAATGAAGTTAAAATCACCCATTAAAACCACTCTACCTTACAATATGTTTCAATCTCTACATTTATACATTTCACAGCTGCTTTTGCAGGCTGATAACTCCCACTGCTGTTAAATCATTTTCTAATAGTTTTAACCATAAAGTCTCCACTGCCTGCTTACCTAATTAATCCTCTCTCAACATTGATGGAATTTCATCCTTAATCACCAAGGCCACTCCTCCCCTTTTAAGTTTCCCAATCCTTCCTGTCGACTTCAAAACCTGGAACATTCAGTCCCCAGTCCTAACCGCCTTGCATCATGTCTCAATAATGAATACCATGTCGTACTTTCAAATTGAACTGGTTCCTGCAATTCATTCATTTGAATACAGTTAGGCTAAGACATGATTCTAACAACTGGTCTTTAAACCCCTTAACTCAAAAATTTGATGGTGCTGCAACCATTTTTCAGACACATAATGTGGCACCTAAGCATCCAATATGGTTGGCACAGCCTGCATGTTCATTATAATGCTGGAAGTGTGCTACCTGCCATATTGGTAAATTGGTAAACCAGCATTATCACTTTTCCCAATGGCTGTTTGACAGCCTATTTGCTAAACTGAGCTGTCCTGAATACTGCCAGTGCTGCAGTTTACATGTGTGTAAACAGCAGTACCTTCAGGGTGGACAAACGAACAGGGTAAGCTTAAAAAAAGTACTCAGTTAAAGTTAAATATGGAGCCAAGAGGTGCAGGAGTACTCCTCTTGTCTCTACTTCAGAGACAAAGACAGCTACTGGCCCCCTCCTGCTCACCCCTCCTTCATGCCCTGATCACTTTGAACACACCTTCCTCTTCCGATTGCTTCACCCTCATTCCTACTTGAGGGCTGCTGCTGCCAGCTACACATGGATCGAAAATTCAAGTCCTCTTTGCCAACAAGCTGTCAGGGGATGCCCAGAAGGGGCCACAGCTTGCCACTCATGTAAATGTAACTCAGGCCAATGGCTCAGGTTCCCTGTGCTGAGTTTGTGCCAGTGGAACCAATGTCTAGGCCCTTAAATCTTGTGACACTGTTAAAGGGCCTTCTACAAAGTCACGACTAAACAAATTGCTTAATTTTTTGTTACATTTGTCAAGCTAGTGAAATAAACTTGCGCACCACATGCCACAGTGACAAAAGCATACGTAACACGCTGCAGTTTAAAAATGCATCGCTTAGGCATTATAGTCATTATGATTTTTAAAAAATCTTCAGCTGATATCTGCTTTTGGTACTTTAGTATAAAGAGAGATAGAATAGATAAGTGTACCCAACTTGCAGAAAATGTAATGCTAAACCAGTCCATTACCTGTGCTGTGGCATATGGGAGACAAAACCGTTAATCAAAATACTACAGATACAGGAAATAAAATAAACACCAAGGCAGCATCTGTGAAGGAAGAAACAGAATTAACATTTTGGTGGTAACCTCTCATCAGAATTGACGAAAGATCATCAACCTGAAGCACAACTCCATTTCTCTGACTTGAGTATTTCAGAATTTTCTGCTTTTACTTCTACAACAGTAAAAACCTGTCATCTCAACAATGATTAATAGGAACATAGGAAATTAATCCAGTCAGTCTTAAATACTAATGACTCTCAATTGCCCAGTTGCAACACAATTTTTGAATTTTCCACGTGATGAAGTGCCCTATACTTGGATTCCACACATTCACCACCCACCGCAAAAAGTAGCCTCCCTCACTTTTGTTTTCATATCAGCCTTGTGCTTAAAAGTTTTTGACTTTTTTATGATATATACATACACACACACACACACAGACTCTGCATTTCAAAGATTCTGAAACATGCAGCATCACAGCAACTTCATTGTTGAATGATAATTTTCTTTAATCCACTGACTGAAGAACTGAATTCAGAGTTTTTGAAGAAATTTTTACAAAACAAATAAAAGGCAGACTCTGCCAGCAGCTTAGGATGGCCACCTAATTTGCAACACTGTATCCTACATTGCAAGACCTGTGAGGAGGGAAACAAACGGTCTGCTCATTTCCTAGCAAGAACCAACTACCTTCCTTTTAACGAGAAAGTGCTAACTGCTATGTTTGAATCACTAAGTCAATGTCACGTGACAAGCCGCTCCCCATCTGTGGTTTTAATCTGGTGTTTTTTCTGTAGCAGAGGAGAAGCTTCTGGACTCTGACGTGCAGAACCAAGTGAGGGTGCCCCTCTCTCTCCATTTCAGCTTACAAGCTTCGAACTCTAAACGTTGACTGACCACCTTTGCATACTCTGGCTGCAATCAAAAACCCTGTTGGAAGAAATCATCTGCCTCGCTATCTCCAAGAGATCCACCAAACCAGTCATCTACCTCTTCAAACTAAAAGCCTCAGGACTACCAAATTCAGCTTGAAGCCAGACGAATTACCAAACTTCATAGACTGTATACTCCTTTTTTCTATGGGCTAACTCAACCGATCTATCTTTCCCCACTCTAACCTATACGTGAGAGTAAACCTCCAGAGTGTGTGTGTGTGTGTGTTTGTGTTTGAAAGTTGGCGTGTAGATTATTATTTTTATTAGTTTGGTTTAGGTACAATAAAGTTAACCTCTTTTTTTGTGAACTCGAGGAAACCTGTCAGATTGGTTCTTATGAGCATAGCAAGTAAGTAATCAAACACCTACCGAATTGGACAGTACATCCATTTAAAGAATTAGAGCTGCTGTGGTCAAACAAGGAGAGGACAAAGGGGGAAGCCCTTCAACCCCTCCTCACTTGACCCTAACAGAAATCTGGGGGCTCATGCAGGACCACATCCCAGGAGAAAAAGTAAATTGGAAGTGGGAAACCAAAATTAATGCCGAACAATAATTTAAAAACTGCAATACAAGTTTTTATTCTGGTTTTCAGTGCTAGTGTACTAAAATATCCACATTTGGGGCCAGTACCTTCCTAGAACAGAGTGAAGTAACTTGGACCAGGTTAAAAGACCTATCTGTTGAAGAGCTGAGGAAAGTAGTTGGGTAATCAGAGATTAGTATCTGCCTAAAAGCTAAGAAACGTGAAATCATAAAACTCATGGCCAACCATTTTAAAATTGATGAAGAGCCGGAGACAGGCATAGAATCTGAAACAAAGTAACATTAGCTAAGGTACAACTAAAACAGATGATTAAAATTAGAATTCCAGAAGGAGAAAGAGCAGAGTGTGTTTCAGGAAAGGAAGAAAAAAAAACTTTCCAGAGAGAGAGAAAAAGAGGTGAATTCTAGAAAGAGAGAAAAGTGAGGAAAAGAACAAACTTTCCAGCAGGAGTTAAGATAGTTTGAACTGAATAGGGAAAGACTCAATACAAACAGTGAAGGCACCACGAGTGAGGGAGTTACCCCTAGCTCAGGACCAGGTGCTGAGCTCTTAAAGTTCTCCCAGTGGATACCAAAGTTCAATGAGGCGGATGCGGAAGCATTTTTCGTCTCTCTTTTGAAAAGCTTGCAAAATAGCTGAAGTGACTGGCAGAGAGCTGGACACTGTTACTAGTCCTGCAAACTAACAGGAAAAGCCCATGAGAGTTCATCAGATTGAGATGACTAAAAATAGTCATTTGGTAGTACAGAACTAGAATATTGCGGAGAATAGAGACATGCTGCCGAAGCTTTCCGTCTTGCACTCATCAGAACAATCCGTAAGAATACCAATGTAAGGGAAAACAACTTTATACTGTAAAGTACGAGAAGAGTGTGATGATCGGTTGCCAAGTGAACTCTGATTGGTAGAGGTGTTTCTATGGAGACTGCACCAGCCTACGGTGACTGACATTTAACTGCCAAGCTTTGTATGAAATTTGAACCAGACAGCTTGACTAAAAGAGTAAAAATGCTATCTTGAATACATACAAGTTAGTATTAAAGGTATACCGCCAAAAATTCTGAACCCTCCCAAAGCAGCCTGAACAAACTTACCTCGAGTTTGAGTTAAACAGCTTGCTTTTGACCAGTGGATATGGGCACTTAAGATGAGCCCACCTCTGAAAACCTGAGAAGTGATCCTCCTCAAGGAGTTCAAAAACTCACTTCCCCTTTTCACAAGAAATCACACGGAAGATCAAAAAGTTCCAAGAGCCAGACAGGCAGCAATCCTGGCTGATGATTATACCCTTATTCACAAGCTCTTGCCCCAAGGGAAAGCCTTCCTTAGTGGCCTCCAAAAACCTGAAATGGATAGAGGTGGGAAAGCAATAGGAGGATGAACAGCCATGGGCATGAAGGGAGAGCTGGAAACACAGGGGGCCCTCCTCAGGCCATTAAGGAAAGTGCTGAGAACAGGAATGATGCCCGAAAGCCTGTATGTTTCCATTGTAACAAGGCAGGTCACCTTCGAGCTGACTGCTGGAAGTTATGGGGAAAACCCACACATTTAGTCAGGGTACACCAAACCAGTGCAGCAAAAGAGGCTGTGGTTATAACTGCAGCAGTAAAATACAGTAAACTTACCGAGAGTGCAGGAAAACTTAAAATCCCTGAGAGTTACCAGGATTATGTGTCCAGAGGAAAAGTGACCCCATACCCCCTCAAGGTGAGGCAAATAAACCCATATTCATACTTATAGATACCGGGGCCACAAAATCCCTTCTGCTGGGAAAAGGTGCGACCTTTCCCCTAGAGAATGCATTGAATACAAGTGCGCTAGTAAAAAGTATTGGGGGAAGTATATGCCCATACCTTTATATCGGGTGCACCTGGAGCTCGACCTTGATTCAGGACAAGTAACTGTGGGGATTGTTCCCAGTTTGCCTGCGGACAGACTTGAGCTGCTCCTGGGTAATGGTCTGGTGGGGGCGAAGGTGGTAGCTTCCCCAGTGGTTTGAGAGAGACCGAAAGAGGTCAGGGAGACAGACAAGTTACAGGAAAAGATCCTTGGCATTTTTCCTGACTGTGTGGTGACCCGGTCCATGGACAAAGAAGCTCTGTTAAAGGAAGCTGAACTGGCACTGCAGACAGATGACCCTACTGTCTGGTTATCTTAAACCTTCTTTTGGGAAGTTAGACGACCCAAAGGATAGGTTAAACAGGTCTTGGTCAAGGCTCAGCAAGCCGACCCAGGGTTAAAAAAGTTAGCACAGACTGAAGCAGAGGGAGTTCCAGAGTGCTACTATTTAAAGAATGAGGTGCTGATGAGGAAGTGGAGACCTCCTCACAGACATGGAGTCAGAGTCATAGACAGATACAGCACGGATGAAGAGTGAACAGTGGTTCACCAGGTAGTGGTGCAGCTGAGGTACCATAGGGAAATATTGAGAACAGCCTACGAAATTCCAATGGCTAGACACGTCAGTATCAGAAAAACCCAAGCCCGCAACAGACAGCATTTTCACTGGCCACGATTCCACAAGGACGTGAGAGTACTCTAAGATTTGCCTCACGTGTCAGGTTGTGAGTTAGCCTCAACCTGCAATAAAACCTGCACCCCTAATTCCCATATCAGCTTTTGGGGAACTGTTCAGCAGAATGCTGGTAAATTATGTAGCTCCCCTGCCGAAAACAAAAGGGGGCTACCAGTATCTTCTTACCATTGTGGATGTGGCTACTTGATTTCCAGAGGCGATCCCTCGAAGAACTATCGCTGCCAAGGTAGTGGTGGAGGGGCTAACCCACGTCTTCACTTGATATGGGCTGCCTGTTGCGATCCAGTTGGATCGGGGCACAAATTTTACGTCCAGTATTTTTCAAAAGGTCATGGGTATTCTAAGCATAACCCAGCTAAAGTCCTCAGCCTACCACCCACAGTCACTAGGTGTCTGGGAGGGGTACCACCAAACCCCAATGATAATTACCAGGGCATATCGCTATGAGTACCCCCATGACTGAGACAAAGGGCTGGGATATTCTTCTGTTTACTACCAGGGACTCCCCAATGAGCATCAGTGGCTTTAGTCCCTTTGAATTAGCTTATAGGCACAAGGTGAGAGTTCTGCTAAAACTAATCAAGGAGGGGTTTTTGGGACAGAGGGACAAATCTTCCCTGTTGGACTACATCTCCATGTTCCGAGAATGGCATACGAGAGCCTGTGCAGTGACTCAGGAACACCTAAAAACCTCCCAGACAGGTTTGAAAAGGCAGACTGATAAACATGCCAAGGCCAGAACATTTCAGCCCAGAAACCATGCGTTAGCCATATTACCAAGACAGAGAGAACCACTGAAAGCGCAGTTCAGTGGCCCCTATCGGAGTAGTAAAGAGAATTAGCCAGGTGAATTATATAATTGACACTCCAGATTGTAGGTATCACAGCCAGGAAGGAGACAACCAAGCACAAGTCTGTCAGACAGTCACGAAATAGGAGAGCGAAAGGGACAGTGAGGACGAGTTAGCGGGAGGCCTAGAGGATTCCCAAATCAAACCCCCTACTGGCCAGTTAGCTAACACTGAAATGTTAGGGAAATTACACAACGTACTCTCCTATTTAAATGCAGAACAGAGGAGACCTAACAAAGCCACTCACAGCATTTAAAGGGATCTGCAGGGACAAAGCAGGGTGTACAACCCTAACCCTATACAATGTGGATGTAGGAGAGACCTCTTCCATAAAACAAAACCCCTATTTGCCTAGGTCCCAGATTCTGGAGGAAATTCAGTGTATGCTGGAGCACAAGCTGTTTGAGCCCAGTCAAAGCAGTTGAAATTCCTCAGATGCACTCCTGCCCAATCCCTGATCAAAAAAAACTGAACAAGAGCATGGCTATGACAGTGAGACTGGTGAGTGTGTGCGCAGTTTCTTGTTAATTTGTGACCTCAATGAAATGCTCCTGTCGTTACATTTCATTTTGCGCGGCGGGAAGGCGCCACGACAACTTGCTTTGTTGAATGATAATTTTCTTGAATCCACTGACTAGAGATCTGAATTTATATTTTTTTGAAGAATTTAAAGATGATTTTAAAAAATGATTTTGCTAGCAGCATGGGATGGCCACCTAATTTGCAACACTGTATCCAACATTGCAAGACCTGTGAGGAGAAAAACAAACTGTCTGCTCATTTCCCAGCAAGAACCAAGACCCAGGATGTTTAAGAGAACTACCTGCTCTTTTTAGCGAGAAAGAAATAGTGGTAACTCCTATGTTTGAATCACTGAGTCACTGTCATGTGATAAGCTGCTCCCCATCTGTGGTTTTAATCTAGTGTTTTCTCAGCAGCAGAGGAGAAACGTCTGGACTCTGACATGTGTAGATCCAAGTGGCAGCCCCTCTCCTCTCAATTTCAGCTTACAAGCTTCAAACTCTACCTGTTGACTGACCACATTTGCATACTCCGGCTACAATCAGAAACTCCGTTGGAGGAGATCATCTGCCTCGCTGTCTCCAAGAGACCGCCCGAACCAGTCATCTACCTCTTCAAACTAAAAGCCTCAGGACCACTGTATTCAGCTAGAAGCCAGCTGAATCACCGAACTTCACAGACTCTATACCCCCTTTCTCTATGGACTCTAACTCAACCGATCTACCTTTCCCCACTCTGTAACCCATGTGCGTGTATGTGTAAACCTCTAATGCCTGGGAAAGTTGGTGCGTAGTTTATTAGTTCGGTTTAGGTACAATAAAGTTAACATCTTTCTTTGTTAACTCAAGAAAACTTGTCCGATTGGTTACTCACTTGCTATGATCATAAGAACCACCAAACACCTATTGAATTGGCCAGTGCATCCACTTTAAGAATTAAGCCTGCCGTAGTCAAACAACGAGAGGGTAAAGAGGGAAGCCCTTCAACTCTTCCTCACTTCACCATAACAGCAGCAAAAGGATGATTGAACTGGATATTTTGAAGAAGCTTTCATCAAAAAAAAAGCAATGAGTGCAAACTTTAATAAAAAGTCAATGAAATAAAACCTTGAAATTCTGGTGAACGTATGAATACATCCAGCATAACCATTCAATTTTCAGAAACAGGTTGGAATATCTGCTGCACAACAACTTGCATTTATATTGCACCTTTAATGTAGAAAAATGTCTCAGTGTTTCATGCCTCAAAGATAATGGGCTGAATTTTACATTCAGCAATGAACAAACGGTGCCAGCTGATCATTGGGCTTTTAAAGTGGACTCAGCCAACTGTCAAAAAAGCAGAGTGCCCTCTAGAAAATTTGGGGCCTGTGTGAACAAGGCAAACAATTGTATCTCCTTAACCAGACTGAACAATAATGAGCAGCACAGACTCTGAACCAGAAAGTGTCAGTTATAATATTGAATTAAATATCAAATCAGAAACAGAAAGGGAAAGAAAAAAATTGAGACGAGACAATGAATGAAAAATTTTTTTTTATATATAACAGCAATTCAAATAAGACGCCATGAGACTCCATACTTGAGGTTTTTTTTTTTTTTTAAAACTCGTTCATGGGACATCGACACTGTTGGCAAGTCCAGCACTTATAGTCCATCCCACTGTCCTTGAACTGCTGCAGTCCATATGATGTAGTGCTGTTAGGTTGGGAGTTCAAGGATTTTGACCCAACAATGATGAAGGAATATATTTTCAAGTGATGATGCTCACCTTGGAGGAAAACTTGCAGGTGGCGATTTTCCCATGTTCCTGCTGTCCTTGTTCTTCTAGGTGACAGAGATTGCGGGTTTGTAAGGTCTTGGTGAGTTAACATGGTGAATCCTGTAGATGGCACACATTGAAGCCAGTGTGACAGTGGTGGATGGGGTGCCAATCAAGCAGGCTACTTTGCCCTGGATTGTGTTGAGCTTTGAGTTTTGTTGGAGTTGCACTCATCCAGTCAACTGGAGACTATTCCATCATACTCCTGACTTGCGCCTTGTAGATGGTTGTAAGGCTTTGCAGAGTCAGACCTGCCTTTGACTTTCTCTTCCAGCCACTGTATTTTTGTGGCTCATCTAGTTAAGTTTCTGGTCAATGATATCTGTTGTGGCAATGCTTTAAATGCTGCAGTATTGCTTAAAGGGCATATTCGAAACAGCTTTCCATCACCAAAACAGAATGTACAGACCCTTGTGATCTCCTAAACCAACAATGTAAAGCACCTTCTCAGGATTTCTGTTTAAATTAGTACCTTCAATAAAAGAATCTACCTTTTGGATTCAATGATCTTGACTGCATGATTAGTGTGTCTGCATTACAACATGAAAAAGCAAGAGTAGCCCCCCATGATGCTGAAGGGGGGGGGGGGGGAAAGAGAATTCATAGATGGTAATGCCATTGAATGTCAAGGAGAGGTGTTCAGACACTCTCTTGTTGATGGTCATTGCCTGGCACTTAAGTGGCAAGTTATATTTGTGTCACACATCAGCCCAAGCCCGAATGTTCTCCAGGTGTTGATGCAAATGGGCACAAACTGCTTCATTAACTGAAAAGTTCAAATGGAACTTAACACCATGCAATCAGCGAGCATCCCCAATACTGACCTCATGGAGCAAAAGTCACTGATGAAGCAGCTGAAAATAGCTGGGCCGAGGATACTGCCCTGAGGAACTCTACAGTGATGCCCTGGGACTGAGATTATTGGCCTCCAACAACCATAACCATCTTCCTGTGTGCTAGGTATGACTCCAACCAGTGGAGAGGTCCCCACCCCCCCCCCCCAACTCTCACAGACTTCAATTTTATTAGAGCTCCTTGATGCCACACTCTCAAATGTTGCCTTGATGTCAACGGCGGTCATTCTCACCTCTGCAATTCAGCTCTTTTGTTCATGTTTGAATGAAGACTGGAGCCAAGTGACCCTGGTGGAACCCAAAACAGAGCATCGGCGAGCATGTTACTGTTGAATAATTGCCGTTTGATAACACAGTCAACACCACCTTCTTTCACTTTGCACTTGTCCTGTTTCATAGGGAAAGGACAACTTGGGCAATTTTCCACTTTGTCAGGTGGATGAGTGCTGTAGCCATGTTGGAGCAGCTTGGCTAGAGGCAAGGCTAGTTCTGAAGCACAAGATTTCAGCTTTACTGCTGGGATGCTTTCGGGGCCCATTGCTTTTGCTCTATTCAGTGTGCTCAACCGCTTCTGGAGATCAAATGGAGTGAATTAAATTGGCTGAAGACTGGCATCCATGACGGCAAGGACATCAGGAGGAAGTGGAGACACTGCACTTCTGGCTGAAGATGGCTGCAAATGCTTTAGCTTCATCTGCTGCACCCAGGTGCTGGGCTCCATCACCATTAAGGATGAGGATATCCATGGAACCACCTCATCCTATGATTTGTTCAACTGTCCACCACTATACACGACTGGATATGGCAGGACGTTGATCTAATCCGTCGGTTGTGGGATCATTTAGCTGTCTATGGTTTGCTGCTTCTGTTTAGCATGCATGTGGTTCTGTGTTGCAGCTTCGCCAGGTTGACATATCATTTTTAGATATACTTGGTAGTGCTTCTGGCATGCTATCCTACACTCCTCATTGAACCATCATTGGTCTTCTAGTTCAATGGCAATGATAGAGCGAGGTATGTGCCGGGTCATGGGTTGTGGCAGAATATAATTCTGATCGACAGCACCTCTTGGATGCCCAGTATTGAGCTGCTAGATCTGTTCTGAATCTATTCCATTCAGCATGGTGTCAGTGCTACACAACATGATGGAGGGTGTCCTCAGTGTGAAGATGTAACTTTGTCTCCATACGGTGTAGTGCTCACTCCTACCAATATTGTCATGAACAGTTGCATCTGCGACAGACAAATTGGTGCAGACAAGGTCAAGTAGGTTTTCCAATCGTTGGTTCGCTCACCACCTGTCTGCAGGCCCAGTCTAGCAGAAATGTCCTTCAGAATTTGGCCAGCTTGGGCAGTAGTGGTGCCATCAAGCCACTCTTGGTGATGGGCATTGAAGCCTTCCCACCCAGAGTACATTCTGCACCCTTGCTACCCGCAGCGCTGGTGAAGGTTATGGGGGCAAGCAGGAAAGTGGAGTTGAGACCACGATCAGATTAACCATCATTTTATTGAATGGCGGAGCAGCTCGAGGGGCCAAAAGGCCTGCACCTATTTCTTATATTACGAGATTTCGTTGTTCATGTGTGTCCTTATGCCATGAAGTCCAGTTTCAATGTTGAGGACTCCCAGGGACACTACCTCCCAACTGTCTACCACTGTGCCACCATCTCTGCTGATGGGACAGAACATAACCAGGAATGGTGATGGAGCAGTCTAGGGCATTGGCTACAAGATATGATTTGGTGAGTATAACTATATCAGGCTGTTGCTTTACTAGTCTGAGGGAAAGCTCTCCCAATTTTGCCATAAGTCCCCATATGTTAGTGAGGAGGACTTTGCAGGGTCGACCGGGCACTGTGTGCCCTTGGTCGTTTACAGTGCCGGGTGGTCCGTCCAGTTTTATTCTTATTTGACTTTTGTGTAGTGGTTTGATACTAGGCCATCTCAGAAGGCAGTTAAGAGTCAACCACATTGCTGCTGGTCTGGAGTCACATGTAGGACAAGGCAGGTAAGGACAGCAGATTTCCTCCCCTTAAGGACATTTATGGCAATCCAGTAGTTTCATGATCACCACTGAGACTAGCTTTTCAATTCCAGATTTACTAAATTTAAATTCCCACAGCTATCTTGGTGGATCTGAACTCCTGTCTCTGTAGCATTAGTCTGGGTGTCTGGATTACTAGTCTAAACATTACCAATTTGCTACCATCCCCCTAGGATGATAGGTCAAAAAGAATGATGAGAATGTAGCAGGATCACAGTATATGCCATTTATGACTGATTGGAGCCGTTACAATGCATTTGGTATTGATAAAGCACAGCATTCAATCATGGGAGGAAACAAAGATTTTGAATCAGCACCAATGGTATGCTTTGCAAGAGTTTGCAAGCGATAAGATGGGATATTTAAATCAACTACCAAACCACCTAACAATTTAAAAACTTAGGACAACACAAATCGTTTTCAGAGCAAATTTGCAACAAAAACATCAATGTATTGATTCAGTATTGATGGAGGATGCAGGGCAAAGTTAGGATTGTTTTCTCTGGACAGACAACACTCAATTTGTGTGCTCAAGTGGGTCACTACAGAAAGGAAACATCAGGACCAGGCATAGAAATGCCCTACATCTACCAGAAGATGGTGCTGTTGCAATGCCAACAACTTGTGAAGCTTTTTACGAGCATCATATCAGGTTTTATTGCATCAGTCTTTATAAAACCATGATGAATTGCCTTCAGAAATGTATCCAGAATATGTATGGATCAAGATAATAGCACCAGTCAATTAAATAAATATTTTTCACAAATAAAAACAAGAAATGCTGGAAATACTCAGCAGGTCTGGCAGCATCTGTGGAGAGAGAAGCAGAGTTAACGTTTCAGGTCAGTGACATTTCTTCAGAACTTTTTTTCACAACTGTGTACAGTTGCCTCCCAACTCTACTTAATCAGACTGCCAACCACGTAATAGTTTCCTTCCTTCTTTTCCTCATATCAAATACAAGTGAATGGGAGTCAACAGATCAGGCCGTTCGGACAGGAGACAGTAATGGATCAGGAAATCTGGAGTCAGTGTTTCCACTCGTGTTCCCCTCTTTATCTGCACTTCTATTTCTCTTACCCTCTTATTTTTCTGCTTCACCTCTTCCAACTTTCTCTGCAACTTTAAAATATTTTTTCTGCAGCTGTGTGAAGAGACGGATGGGGTGAGAAAGGACATCACTGACTCGAATCAAGGAGTGGGAATAGGTCAGAAGAGCTGAATGAGCACAAGAAACAGGCTATAGAATAAGCCAACAGATTGCAACTAACTGGCAGAAGCAAGTGATATATTGTTATGGTATATTCCTGACAGTTGCAAGTACTAATTTTGCCACCTCCCAGCCCCTTCTGTTCTTCAACCTGAATAAAGCTTGCATCCCACAGTACAAGGCACTGTGCAGTTTAAGAACCACTGGCTTACATAATTTACAAGCATTACCCTGGATCTGGTAATTAAGTTATTAAGTTATATTATGCAGTCTCCATGTGATCAATTTCCTGTATGGACTGCTAGTGTGATGAATGCTATGATATCCCATGGTAAGCAGTAGAGGGCACACTTTTTATAGAAAGGAAATGTACAAGTACCACCATGGCAACTATAGCACTTTCAATTTATCATATATTCAGCATGACAACTAGTATCTCATACTAGAAGCGACCATCACTCAAAATAAAAGTTGAAATAAATTTTAAATTAATTGAAATAAAAATATTGAATCAAACATACATTTTCACTGATATATGTCTTAGACTAGGAAAAGGAATACAGTATGATCATAAAGTTTTCATATGACTCATGTAGGTTTATGTGAAATCGTTAAGGAATCAATTAACTTTATGGAGGTTTAAATTCCATTCTTGAAACTGAAGCAACCTGGAATATCCATTACACAGCGAATAAAATATAAATAAGGAAAGTGAATATAAATGATACCCACAGTAAGGTGATTGGCGTTGACTGTACACAAGATCCACTTTTCACTTGCCTTTATCAGCACTGAGCAGTAAAAGTTGTTTTTAAATGTTAAGACAACTCCTCCCAAAAATAGAAGATGGATGTAATGGTGTATTACCACTGTTAAAGGGCAATTAAGTTGCCAATACCACAGTTAATTCTCAAATAAGTTGGCAAAGAGAAATCTGATTCAATATCAGGCTTACCAATGTATTCTCACAATTAACAGAAGAGGCTGACATCTGTAATACACAAACCTAGTTCAGTATGAAAAGTTCACATCTGCTCAATCACCAAGGCCACTTATTTTGACCTCTACAAACTTTGCCAGCAAAACTTTTATGTTTTTGCTGAGTCCAATGATTACTCCAATGAATTCCTAGCTTTCCATTGCACATACTCCAAAACTTTAATTTGTCCAAAATGCTGCTGTCCCTCTCCTGTCCCACACTAAATTTCACTTACCTGTGACCCTTATCCTTGCTCTCCATCCTCAATGCATCCAGTCAAAATCCTTGTCCTGCTCTTAAATAACTTCATGCCCTCACTCCTCTTCACCTCTGCGATCTCAATTAGTTTTGCATACGCTTCCACACCCTTTTCATTCATTGCCTCTGGCATCCTGTGCTTGCAGCCTTCCTTTTGCCACACCATTGCTGGCACAGCCTTCAATCATTTCCTGGTACACTCTCCCTAAACTTCTCTGTCATCCATTCTCAACTTGCATGTCTCCAAACCCTTTTGGCATCTATTTCTCATACATCTCAGCTTTAATCCTCTCATAGTGGCCTTGCAAAAAGTTCATGAGAGCTACAAGAATGAAACTTACTTGAAGAATCTTAAGCTACTCCGATAGCTTTAAAGAACTGGGTTCTTTTCTCTAGAGCTGCATAGACTTAGAAATGCCTTGCTCGACGTTTATAAAATATTGAACGGGTTGGATAGCATTCCTTATTGATAAGGCCACTGTAATTTGGCAAACTGGGGAGAACTGGGGACATGTATTTAAACTACACAAAATTAGAAATAGACTGGATGTCAAATGGTTCTTTTCCCAGAGTCATGAGCCTCTGGAATGTGTTGCTAGCTAGTGTAGCAAGTGCTGACTCTGCGCGCCCACACAAGGAAACTGGACCAGTTCTTGGTTGAAGCAGAGATTGCATCATAGAGCAGCCAAGTGAATTAACAGATAACAGTTAATCCATGTGATCTCCTTGATTGGTTTCAATCACCTGAAGGGATGAGAGGGGAATTTATTTGCTTCATTGGCCATGGTGTTTTTATTCTCTCAGAAGATCACATGGCTACAGGATTGGAAGTGTTTAGTTATGATGCTCTAGCCATCATGAGTGTGGATCAGGCTTGGAGTATCTTTCTTTTTTCCCTGCCAGTCATCTTCCTATGTTTGTATCCTCCAAAGTACAATGAAAATCATGGGAGATGTGTAATTCTAAAAGCTGGTGCATTTAGTGTGCATTTCCTGTCAATCATAGCAAGCATCTCACTCAAATTTTTGTATCTTTTTTTTTAAAAAGAGGCAGAAAAACAAAGGTGTTCATTTGTCATGGACGGCAGAATTTCTAACTTTGCAGTGAACTAAATGATGCATACTTATCAAAGACAGCTACAGTTGTAACCTTATACCCAAAGAGCATTTAAATGCTGATTCATCCAGGATTTACTTAACAGTAATTAAACTTTATGGCCTAAAGGTCACAACTTCACTTTATCATGTGATATCAAGAGATACATCTTGCATCTAGCATACATTTTGTTCATCATACTTAATGGTAACTTTTTGCGTTACACTTGTGTATGCAAATTTGTCAATTGCAGAAATTTAACTAAAATCATTTTTAAAACAATAAATCACAAAAGAACTGAACAGCTGGGCAGTATACCATTAAAAAGAGGCAAAATGAGTACATAAATTTTCAATGATAACTGAGGCATGCATAAAAACAACCAATGTGTGGTAGGCAAAAGTTACCCAAAAAGCCAATAAAGTTGATTAAAACACTTTCAGTCGCTTGATTTCTCAAAGGCAAGATAATGTTTGTAAAAACTGCATTTCAAGAAACTTGCAAAAAATCTGCATTTTCTGTACTTAAAATCTGTATCAAAACATTTTCAGTCCTAGGACTCGAGAATCCTAGGGTCAAGTTCATAAATGACAATTCCCTGCTTGCATCTGTACCAATTCCAAACCTTTTTTTTATTTTATATACGATGGCTTTAAATGACCAAGTTTGCTGTCAGTGAGGAGTGTCATTTGTCGCCCCAATTCCATCTCCACTCGTGTATGGATCAAAAATGGAGGAAAATGCCCAAGGAAACCTTTAGAAGCAGTACAAGTACAATTATTTTTTAAAATAGGAACAGCACGAAGACTCAACATTTTCTGAAATAATTTTCTTGTAAAAAGGCAACATAGATTACTATATTCAGGGGGTTGCTTAATTTGGCAAATACAGCACGTTATGTGCGACAATACACTTTCCTCATTGAAATTTGGTACCGTCTATTTTTCATTATCTTGTACTGTACTTTAAACGCTTAGACCAGGTTGATTTATTTTATTAGATTATAACCAGCAAAATCATAACTGATCAACAGCAGAAATTCTAAAAGGATTGCAGTGTTATTCAAGTTTAGTTGGAGTTACTGGATAAAAGTCTCAGTTGATTTCGTAGACCTTTTTGAAAATGAAGATACTGATTGAGAAAATTGGTAATGAAGAAAAAAAAAAGTTTGTCCACAATATATTGTGTAAAAAAATTTCCCCATATGAAAAAATATACTTAAAATAACTGGTATGTGGGGGGGAAAACAAAATTTCTCAAACGGCAGTGGTTAAGAAAAGCATTATTTACGTTCCAGGAGCCATCTAAAAACATCCTTTACTATGTGGTACCTTAGAACCTTCTTTCTAAATCAGGTCAGTGGAGAGGTGAACCCTTATCCCACTCACCTACCCTTTACAACACTTACCATCTGATTAACCAGGAACAGCACTATGGGAGCTCTGTTACTGGGAATAAACTTATTTAATCTGTTTGTGTTTACCAAAGACATTTCCTTAAAACTAACATAAGCGCTTCTATTGTGTTATAATTGGACACAGGTATAAAACTGAAATCATTCCATACTTATCTAAATCAATAAAGTTTTCATGGCTTCATACTTATTTATCATAACTGTGAAATTACCTTTATTTATAAAATCAAAATACACTTGTCAGTTCCATCTGTAGCTTTAAAATGCACATTGCAAAGAAGAATATCCAAGTAAATCAATTAATTTCTTGATGAGCAGTTACTTTGTTTGCCTTCACCCCATTTCTACCACCTCACACCTCTATGCCCCATGTATACATACCTCCACATCACATTCTGTGGAAGCCTCGCCAGAGCTCCTGCTAATTTGTGTGCAACATCATCTGACAGATACTTCACACCAGCTCCAAACGATACAAGGACAAAGCCTTCCTCCTTAGCATCACCTGCCCAGGTCACGAAGTCCTGATTTTTATTTTTAAAAAAGAATACAAATTAAATCAATGTTTCACTTAAATAAAACAGCCAACATCTCTAAAATTTATCTCAACTGTAAAATAGAATACATAAGTATGAGACATATCTTTGTCAAGTTTCTTGTTTAAATTACAGGACCTCACATTATTGGTCATATGTATTGTGGGGCCTAAAGCACAGTATTTCCTTGCAACATCATTACTGTACTGACATAATGGTACCCTGTCCCCAAAAATGCCTTTTGGCTGACTCTTGGGGGCTTTAATTATTCATTAGAATGGAAGTGGGGGATGGAAGTAGTTAACAGTGGACTTAGCTTGCAAGACTCAGGCTGCTGTGCTTTGTCTGGTGCAACTTGTGAGGCACTTCATTCTTTCTGGACACAATAAATACTGCCTTGACCACCGTTGGGCTCGTGTTTTGGGAGGCACTGGCACATGCAGTCAAGTTTTTACATCAGACATATGAAATAGCCATATATACAAACATCTTCCAACAAGGACCACAGAAAGAGCTGTTCTGTGGTTTCCCTGGGTCTGTGCTACACACACCACTTTTCATAGACTTCGTGCTAACCTCTTCCTCTAAGTCTGCCTCTTTTTTTGCCCAATGCTATTCCGCTCCCATGTCTGTTACTATCCTACTTGCTCTATCTTCCCATTATTCTCGCTGCTCCTGATAGTTGTGACTGTAATGGCACCTGAAACTGTAACCATTTTCTGAAGTGTTCTGCAGATGCTAATTTCTCCATCAAACTGCAAAGAGGAGCAGAACCAGAGAGAGTTAGAAACAGTGCTTTGGCACTACAGTTTGGCTGCAAGAGTTGGCACAGGCACCAAAGAACCACAGAGAAAGATGGGAAAAGTGTAGGATTAGCCTGAAGCTGAATTGGAGGGCAAGGAGAGATGGAATCATTATCACATGCATGTCTTTCTACGCTGGAAATCTCGAGTTTTTTTTGCTGCATTGCAAAATGTTTAACGGCAGTAAATCAAATAGAAATGAGAAAAACTAAGAAAATTGACAAAACGATTGACAAGACAACCATGAAAATTAGACATATCACTTTCATCTTTAACTAGTCAGGATACCAAGATTACTCTTGGAAACTTGCATCATCAAAAGAACAAAATAATCACAATGCCAAAACAAACATCATCAGTCTAGTTTTTAAATACAGCACAAGAAATAGGAGCAGAAGTAGACCATATGGCTCATCGCGCCTGCTCCACCATTCAATAAAATCATGGCTGACTTTAGGCTTAAATTCCACTTTCCTACCCGCTCCCCATATCCCTGGATTCCCTGCGAGACCAAAAATCTATCTATCCCAGCCTTAGATGTATTAAACGATGGAGCATCCACAAGCCTCTGGGGTAGAGAATTCCAAAGATTCACAACCTTTTAAGTTAAGTAATTTCTCATCTCAGTCCTGAATGATTTGGGTCCCTTATCCTGAGACTGTGTCCCCATGTTCTAGATTCCCTGACCAGTGGGAACAATCTCTCAACCTCTACCCTATCAAGCCCTTTCAGAATCTTGTATGTCTCAATTAGATCACCTCTCATTCTTCTAAATTCCAGAGAATATAGGCCCAATTTACTCAGCCTCTCATCACAGGATAACCTGTGCAATCAGCTTGGGTGGAAATAAGGAATAGCAAGGGGAAAAAGTTACGGGTGAGAGTCGTCTTTTGGCCCCTGAAGAGTTGCCTCACTGTAGAACAAAGTATAAATTGGGAAATAACAGAGGCGTGCAAGAAGGACGCTACAATTGTCATGGGTGATTTTAATCTGCATATTGACTGGACAAATCAGATTGGCAGAGGTAACATGGAAGACGAATTTGTAGAGTGCATCAGGGATTGTTACTTAGAGCATTACATTGCAGAACCTACCAGAGAACAGGCTATTTTAGATTTAGTAATGTGTAATGAGGTAGGATTAATGAGATAACGTCGTTAAGGATCCTTTAGGGGGTAGCGATCACAACATGGTAGAATTTCAAATTCAGTCGGAGGGCGAGCAACCTGGGACTCAAACCAGTGTCCTCAACATAAACAAGGGCAATTACAGAGATAGGAAGAAAGAGTTGTCAAAAGTGGGCTGGGAAAATAGACTGAGGGGAAGGTCAGTGCCCTTCAGTCTTTTTTCCTGCCAACCGCTAAGTCTCTTCGACTCGCCACACTTTAGCCCCGCCTTTATGGCTGCCCGCCATCTCTGGCGATCACTGGCAGCTGACTCCCACAACTTGTGATCAACGTCACCGGACGTCATGTCGCGTTTGCAGATGTCTTTAAAGCGGAGACATGGACGGCCGGTGGGTCTGATACCAGTGACGAGCTCGCTGTACAATGTGTCCTTGGGGATCCTGCCATCTTCCATGCGGCTCACATGGTCAAGCCATCTCAAGCGCCGCTGGTTCAGTAGGGTGTATATGCTGGGGATGTTGGCCGCTTCGAGGACTTCTGTGTTGGAGATATAGTCCTGCCACCTGATGCCAAGGATTCTCCAGAGGCAGCCAAGATGGAGTGAATTGAGACATCACTCTTGGCTGACATACGTTGTCCAGGTCTCGCTGCCGTAGAGCAAGGTACTGAGGACACAGGCTTGAAACACTCGGACTTTTGTGTTCCGTGTCAGTGCGCCATTTTCCCACGCTCTCTTGGCCAGTCTGGACATAGCAGTGGAAGCCTTTCACATGTGCTTGTTGATTTCTGCATCAAGAGACAGGTTACTGGTGATAGTTGAACCTAGGTAGTTGAACTCTTGAACCACTTCCAGAGCGTGGCCGATATTGATGGATGGAGCATTTCTGATGTCCTGTCCCTTGATGTTCGTTTTCTTGAGGCTGATGGTTAGGCCAAATTCGATGCAGGCAGCCGCAATCCTGTCTGAGTCTCTGCAGACACTCTACAGTGTGAGATGTTAATGCAGCATCGTCAGTAAAGAGGAGCTCCCCGATGAGGACTTTCCGTACTTTGGTCTTCGCTCTTAGATGGGCAAGGTTGAACAACCTGCCACCTGATCTTGTGTGGAGGAAAATTCCTTCTTCTGAAGACTTGAACGCAAGTAAGAGCAGCAGGGAGAAGTAGATCCCAAACAGTGTAGGTGCGAGAACACAGCCCTGTTTCACGCCACTCAGGATAGGAAAGGGGTCTGATGGGGCGCCGCAATGTTGAATTGTGCCTTTCACATTGTCATGGAATGAGGTGATGATACTTAGTAGCTTTGGTGGACATCCGATCTTTGCTAGTAGTCTGAATAGACCACGTCTGATGAAGTTCACATGTTCCACGTGACTCAAATTACATAGATGTTGAAATTTCAACATTGCAATGAATGTGCAAAGCACAGAATAAAGGCAATGCAAAAGATAACACTTACAAACTAACCAAATGCGAGTGAAAAAGGAAGGCAAAGAGAGGACTCATCTTTCATCTACACTCAAATCAATCTTGAAACCTGCAGTGTTAGTACAAGCATAATCCACATCAATGTGAGGACCATATCCTTAGCAGTTCCCATAGATGTAGCACTTCAAGAGAAGGAAGTAGACACAGGCACATCTTTTAGACTGCCAAGACAATGGAAAACATTGTACAACAAACATGGTACTACACATCTCCCTCAGGGGAAGAACATTGCATCAGATTTATACAATTCTATGTAGCAATGTATGCATAACCTCCATGCATCTTCCAGAATGGCAGCATGGAGACCTGATATGCAAACAAGCAATGCTTTGTATATATGGTATGAAGACTCACAAATGTGTAGAATTTGGTCCATTATCCAAGTTGCTCCTGCCATGATGGGACTATAAATCTGCTCTGGAGGTTAGTTTATAAAAGGCACAAATTTCACAGTAGCAAGGAAGGCAAATCTATCAGCATTTGTCATCATTATTCCTCTGAAACTGACAGCAACTTCTATAGTCTGAACATGCAGTTCTAACAAGGCATTCTAGAAGTTGCAGTCAGTAATTCTACACTTACCCATACCCTGCAGACTACAATCAAGTAGAAATCAGTGAACTGACCAGAACTGACCAGGGCGGCACAGTGGCGCAGTGGTTAGCACTGCAGCCTCACAGCTCCAGGGACCCGGGTTCGATTCTGGGTACTGCCTGTGTGGAGTTTGCAAGTTCTCCCTGTGTCTGCGTGGGTTTTCTCCGGGTGCTCCGGTTTCCTCCCACAAGCCAAAAGACTTGCAGGTTGATAGGTAAATTGGCCATTATAAATTGTCACTAGTATAGGTAGGTGGTCGGGAAATATAGGGACAGGTGGGGATGTTTGGTAGGAATATGGGATTAGTGTCGGATTAGTATAAATGGGTGGTTGATGGTCGGCACAGACTCGGTGGGCTGAAGGGCCTGTTTCAGTGCTGTATCTCTAATCTAATCTAAAACTTCCACTTAATGGCATTAGTCTCACTGTAAAAACCCTTTTATAAAAAAAATGCCCAGTTGGATAAGGTGCAACTGGATTTTCAATGGCATACTAAGTTCATAATTACTAAACAACCTCTCTGGTTTGGGCAGACTCGTTATATTTGTGGAATGTCAAAATTGTGCATGATAAAAATTGCACACTTTTTAAAAAATGTATGATAGTTCATCTTCAAATGTGCATTTCTCATTTATTCCTATAAAGTGAAGGGCAATCAGTACATTCTATTTCTTGATTTGTTGTCGGAGAACACAATGTCATTGGCTGCTATCACTATTGCTGAATGCCTGGAGAGCCCCATGCCACAGGGATTGCCAGACTTTTGTGGACAGCTTTGTTCAAAGTCAGTTGACAGTGCCACCACTTTACCTCCGACTGCAAAATCCAGGCCAAACTGTTTTGACTAAGCTTTAGTGTCTGGATACAAATAGTTGCTCCAGATGTTGGTTTTGCTGATTTAAGAATGACTTGCAGCCTATGCTACATATAGGAATATTAAATATTCTCTACATTCAAACTGGTCTCAGATTTAAAAAAAGGAAAGACTTGCATTTATATGGCACCGCTCAACCACTGGACATCCCAAAGCACTTTACACTTTTGAAGTGTAGTCACTGTTGTAACGTAGGAAACATAGCAGCCAATTTGTATACAGGAAGCTCCGACAAACAATCACAATGATCAGATAATTGTTTTTGTGCTGTTGATTGAGGGATAATATTGGCCCAGACACTGAGGATAACAATACTGCTCATATTCAAAATAAGATCTTTTACATCCACCTGAGAGGGCAGACAGGGCCTCGGTTTAACATGTCATCTTAAAGTCAGCACCTCCAAAAGTACAGCACTGTCATGTCAGCCAAGTTTTTTGTGCTCCAAGTCCTGGAGTAGGACTTGGACCCAGAGCCTTGTGACTCACAGGCTGAAAGTCTGGAGGCCCTTCACATCATAATATTGATATGGGCTCCCCACAGGGACGGACTGCTGGCTGGGGGCCCATAAAATTGAATGGGAGACGGGGTGCCGTTCACAAAGCCTTCCCGCCCCCACAGCAATTTTAACTGTCTTCCGGGGCCGTCGTCCTCTTGCTGCTGTGGCTGGGTTGCAATCCCAGCAGTAGCCGCTGCTCCTGGTGGCGCTGTTGGGACTGAGAGCGGTTTGGCCAGCAGCTCCATTAGGCGGGACTTCCTGCCACTTAAGGGCCTTCTCCCACTGTTGCTGGTACTTGATCAGCAGCGGGCAAGTGGCTCAGGCCCCCAGAACACCACCAGGTAAAATCTGGCAGCCCGCTTGCAGACTTTGGTGGGGGGGGGGGGGGGGGTCTCCTGATCGGGCACCCTGTGCCCCACGGAGGGCCCCCCCCCCCACACAAAGTCCCAACTGCTTCCATTCAAAGAGAGCTTCCCCCCCTCACCCACCAGGGTCCGGCTGACTGTCCTCGGCGAGACCCCAAAAACTTAACTGTCTTCCGGGGTCGTCGTCCCTCTTGCTGCTGTGGCTGGGTTGCAATCCGGCAGTGGCCGCCGCACCTGGTGGCGCTGTTGGGACTGAGAGCTGTTTGGCCAGCAGCTCCGTTAGGCAGAACTTCCTGCCTCAGAGCTGGACGTCCCGCCCAAGGCCAATTAAGGACCTGGGGAGCATACAATCCTGGCGTGGCTCCCCAGGCCTGGCAGAGGTGGGCTCACCCCTGACTTTCTGACCGGTGGGCGAGGCAGAATACCTTAAGTAAAAGGATCTGTGGTGTTGGCAACACCAAACAATGCATCACGAAGTAGATGTCCATCTGCCCTTTACTGAGCTAGAAGACCTCAATGCCCTTGACTCCAAGGCAACAACCTGTGGTACTGTGCCATCCATCAGTCCCAATTCACAATACACTGATTTGGAACTGGATGATATGTTATCCCATCTCATAACTGCTTTACAGCAAGAACAGAAAAACACCAGACACAAACCAGACCATTCAATTAAACAAATATCGTAGCACCCATCACGATGCAGCAGTTATTTTCTTTTCATGACAATAAATTTCAATTTCTTTAAAATATATCTAAAAACATTTCGTACCTCCAAGCCTTACTTAGTAGGTGCAGACAATGAAATGTTTCAAGACAGTTTGTCCAAGATTATCTGCATTACATGTTATTTTTTCATGTTATTTTAATGATTACCATTACTCAAAAACTAGTGTGTTTGTTACAGAACCTAACAGCACAGGAGATCGCCATTTGACCAATCATGCCTGCTCTTTGAAAGAGCTACCCAATAAGCCTCTCCAATTTTTTTTCTTTTTCATATATATCCAATGTCCTTTTGAAACCGACTATTGAATCTGCTTCCATCACCCTTTCAAGAAGCTCTTTCAAGGTCACATCTCCCTCCAAGAGAAGGATTCTCACCTCTCTGGTTCTTTTGCCAGTGATCATAAGAAATAGGAGCAGTAGGAGGCCATTCAGCCCCTCAAGCATGCTCCGCCATTCAATAAGATTGTGGTTGATCTGATTATAGTCTTAACACCCAGCCCCCTCTGTACTGTCCATTTAAATATTCTGCTTTCTATTCTTCCCACCAAGCGGACCTCACATTTTCCCACATTATACTCCATCTGCCAAATGTTTGCCCACTCACAACCTATCTATATCCCTTTGCAGACTGTGTCTGCCTCATAACTTGCTTTCCTACCCATTTGTATCAGCAAATTTGTCTACATTGCACTCTGTCCCTTCATCCAAGTTATTAATATAGAATGTAAATATTTGAGTCACCAGCACTGGTCCCTGTGGCACTCCAGGAGTAGGGTCCGCCAAATGAAAATGGCCTTTGTATCCCAACTCTGTTTGCTATTAGTTAGCCAATCCTCTATCCATGCTAATATATTACCCCAACACCATGATATCTTATCTTATGTAGTAACCTTCTAAGTGGCACCTTATCGAATGCCTCTTTGAAATCCAAATACATTACATCTACTGAATCTCCTTTATCCACCCTGCTTGTTACATCCTCAAAGAACTCTAATAAATTTGTCAAACACTATTTTTCTTTCGTAAAACCATGCTGACTCCACCTGATTATATTATCATTTTCTAAATGTCCTACTACTTCCTTAATAATGGATTCTAGCATTTTCCCAACAACAAATGTTAGGTTAACTGGCCTATAGTTTCCTGTTTTCTCGCTCCCTCCTTTATTGAACAGAGGTGTTAAATTTGCAGTTTGTCCCAATCCACTGGGACCTTTCCAGAATCTAGGGAATTTTTGGAAGATTACAACCTATGCATCAGCTACCTCTGCAGCCATTTCTTTTCAGACCCTAGGATGCAGGCCATTAGGTTCGGGGACCTGTAGGCCTTTAGTCCCATTAGTTTTCCTCGTACTTTTTCTCTAGTGATTGTTTTAAGTTGCTGCCTCCCTTTTGCCTCTTGATTTTCTGCTATTCTTAGCATGCTTTTTGTGTCTCCAACAGTGAAGACATACAACATACTTGTCCAAAGTTTCTACCATTTCCTGGTGTCCCATTATTAATTCTCCAGTCTCATCCTCTAAATGACCAATGCTTCCTTTAACTACTCTTTTTATATACTTACAGAAGCTTATACTGCTTGTTTTTACATTTCTTGCTAGTTTACTCTCACTTGAATTTCTCCCTCAATTTTTTTTTTTAGTCATTTTTTGCTGAATTCTAAATTTTCCCAATCTCTGAGCTACCACTAATCTTTGCAGCAATGTATGCTTTTTCTTTCAAATTTGATACCATCCTTAACTTCCTTAGTTAGCCATGGATGATGCACCCTTCTCAGAGTCTCTCTCACTAGAATATATTTTTGTTGAGAAGTGTCTGCTACTGTTTCACTACTGTCTTTCTTCTAAACCTATTTTCCCACTTTAGCCAACTGTCATCATAACCTTTATTTAATTTAAGCCACTACTTTCAAACCCAAATTTCTCACCCTCAAACTGAATGGGAGATTCACCATATTATGATCACACTTGCCTAGAGGATCCTTTACTATGAGATAAATTAATCCGGTCTCATTACACATTACCAGGTCTAAAATAGCCTGTTTCTCTAGTTGGTTCCAGAGTATATTGTTCTAAGAAACTGTCCCAAATAATATAAATTGATCCTCCAGACTACCTTTGTCAATTTGATTAGTTCAATCGATATTAGAAGCCCCCACGATTATTGCAGTACCTTTCTTAGAAGCCCCCATTATTTCTTGAATTCTACACTAGCTTAGAGTGTAACTACTGTTAAGTGGCCTATAAACTGCTCCCAGAGATTTCCTTCTTGCTATTTATCTCCACATAAACTGATTTTACTTTGTGATCTTCCTAGCCAGGATCATTTCTCACTACTGTACTGATCTCATCCTTTATTAAAAGAGATAACCCACCTCCTTTTCCTTTCTTCCTATCCTTCCGAAATGTCAAATACCCATGAATATTCAGTTCCCAGCCTTGGTCACCTTGCGACCATGTCTCTGTAATGGCCATCATTTATTTCTATGTGCGATCAATTCATCCATCTTGTTCTGAATGCTGTGTACATTCAGATTTTTAAATAGGCCTTTAATTCTGTCTTTTTACCATTTTTCCCTACTCTGACACCATTTGCTGGTGCACCCTTAGGTTTGTACACTATCCCTCCTGTCACTTTCTCGTTATTACCTATATTGCTACCCTGCACTATTGCCTTTGTCCTTTCGCTAATTTTCCAAATCTCCCCTCATGTGAACCCTCTGCCCCACTGTTGAGATTAAAGCCCTCTTTACAGCCCTAGTTACTTGATTTACAAGGACACTGGTCCCTGCGCAGTGCAGGTGAAGGCCACTCAACGGTACAGGTCCCTCTTTCCCCAGTACCAGTGTCCCATACATCAAAACCCATTTCTCCCACATCAATCTTTGAGCCACGCATTCAACACTCTTGTTATTTATCCCATGCCAATTTGCTCGTGGCTCAGGTAGTAATTCAGAGATTACCAATTTTGAGGTTCCGCCCTTTAATTTAGCCCCTCGGTGCTCATACTCCCCCAGCAGAAGCCCTTTCTTAGTCCTACCTATATTGTTGGTACCCACGTGGACCACGACAACTGGATTCTTCTTCTCCCACCATGAGCTGTCTTTAACCCTGGCACCAGGCAGGCAACACAGCCTTCGGGACTTGCACTCTCGGCTGCAGAGACATCATCCCCTAACTATACTACCCCCACAACTACATTCCTTTTTACTCCCTCCACTTGAATGACCCCATGCACCATAGTGCTGTGATCAGTTTGCTCATCCCCCTGCAGTTCAGGAAGCTGCAAGCATTAAACCTGTTTGACAAGTGCAAAGGCTGAGGCTCCTCCATTGCTACATTCTGGATCCCCCATGCCTGCCTCACTCGTAGCCACACCTCCCTGTCCCTCACCATGGACCAAATCTGAAGTGCCTAGCCTAAGGGGTGCGGCTGCCTCCTGGGACAAATTATCCAGATAACATCCCCCCCCACCCCGCCCCCCCAGCCCCACTGATGCACCACAGTGTCCGAAGCTCAGATTCCAGCTCATTAACTTTGAGCCCAAGTTACTCAAATTACAGACACTTACTGCAAATGTGGTTGCTGTGGATTACACTGGTGTCCACCAGCTCCCATATGCAAATGCTGCAACACATCACCTGCCCTGCCATCTTCACTGTGTTTCAATTAACTGATTAGTTCTAAACTTATAACTACTAATTGTTGAGTGATAGGTTGCATGGGCGGCACAGTAGCGCAGTGGTGGAGTTTGCAAGTTCTCCGTGTCTGCGTGGGTTTGCGCCGGGTACTCCAGTTTCCTCCGATCACCAAAGACTTGCAGGTTGATAGGTAAATTGGCCATTATAAATTGCCCCTAGTATAGGTAGGTGGTAGGGGAATATAGCGACAGGTGGGGATGTGTTAGGAATATGGGATTAATATAGGATTAGTATAAATGGGTGGTTGATGGTCGGCACAGACTCAGTGGGCCGAAGGGCCTGTTTCAGTGCTGTATCTCTAAATAAATAAAATAAATAAAGTAGTTAACTAGTTAAGTTTTAAATTTAATACTTATGCCCCCAGTACCAGTTTAAACTACTGTACCAGTTTGAAGGAAAAAAACCCTTAAAGCTCACTAATCAATCACCTACCTGCTCACCTAATTAATGCCTCTGGGCTTTAGCTCTCGGGTCTTGCCGTCTCCAGCTCCCTCTCTTGGATCATTCCTTGTTCTGTAAAAGACCAGAACAGCACCTCCTCCCTCACTGCACCAAATTCCCTCACTCAAATTCCCCAAGTTAAGCACTCCGTCCTGCATACTCAATCTGGACTTCGTGCTACTTACTTATCTTAAATCTGTTCCCTCTGGTCACCGACTGACCTGCCAGTGGAAACAGCTTCTATTTACTCATCAAAATCCTTCATAATTGAGCATCTGTTTAAAATCTCCCCTTAAACCTTCTCTGCTCTGAGAACAATTCCAGTTTCCCTACTTCCTCCACATAACAGAAGTCCCTCATCTGAACTATAATTCTCAGATTGCTCTGCGCCTCTCTCAAGTCTCAACAGCCTTCCTGAAACCTTGCGCCCAAAATTGGGTATAAAAATGCAAATTATCACTCTTTTGTTAGTTAGCTGCCTAACCATACAGAAACTACTCACCTTGACAGTTCCCAAACCAAGCAATTGGGAAATTACAAAGGCAGAAGCAATTTGTCTGAAAGCGTATGTGCTTCCCTTGTAGGGACAAACCTCACACTCTCCAGCTCCTACTTGATATTACAAGAATAGATTTTGAGAGCGGTTTCACTTTCGGAAATGTAACAAAGATCACTCCACGTTTAGGTATTATTCTCTACACTCAACCTTCAATCTCATCAAATGCAAGGTCCATAATTGGACACAATACTCAATATACAACCAGACCACAGCCTTAGCTCATTGTACTGACTCAGCAATAGCGCCAAGAACCTCATTTACTTTCCCTATAGCTATTATAAACCTTTAGTGAATGAAATGTGACTAGTTCTGAGATTACTATTCTGCCTTACCTTTATTGGACATTCATGCATGAATAACCATGCCTCATGACACCTGGTTTTGTGTGTATAGCGCAGCGTATTAAATGACATGAGCTAATTCACTTAATTTATCTAAACCAACCAACAAGTTGCTAAACTGAGAACTTTTGTATAATTTTTAAATTTATTACTGATAAGATTAATAAAATAAAGCAATAATAAAGAATCCATCAACACAGTCATGGGGAACTCCACTCACCATCATGCCAATACAAACCTCTGGCTAATAACCGCACAATAGATCTTTTCAACCACTCCCAATACATTGACATCTATTTTTGTGAATATTTATCAGCTTTATCAAAATTTTCTGGAATTCATTGCAGGCAACAACCAAGCTTCCTTCATTCATTGTCAGACCTCAAATCAACATGTATTTGAGAGAAGCAAAAGCAATGTTGTGTACTACAATTTCAACTGAGGGCTATTGGACTCACATACTATATTTAAATTCCATTTATACCTGACTGTAATTCAATCACCAAAATAGGTTTTCCTCTGTAATCTGAGTGTTGTGACTCTCGTGTGAATGCGTGTATGAATATTTAGCATATTTTTAGTATTTTAAACTGAGTTAAGAGTGTTAAGTGTAATAAACTTATCTCTTTCTTGTCTAAACTCCAGAAAACCTGTCTGATTAGTTCTTTTGCTTCTGTTCCTCTAATGTGGTTGCAAAGACTCACTGTGGTGGTAAGCTCAACCATTGTGTTAAAAAAGGATAAACCCTGTTGCCGTCAAACCAGAGAAGGGGCAAAAGGGGAGCTGGAGACCCCCTGCTCACCTGGCCGTAACATGCAGTATAGATTCACTCAGTTGCCAGGCATGAAGGATTAGCATTGAAGACTTGAGAACTTCGCTTTTTTTTTTCCATTAGCACTTTTCATCAGGACAGACAGTTCACAGGATCACAGAATAATAGTGAAGAGGCCCTTCGTCCCATCGAATCTGCACCGATGCATTAAAAAGACACCTGACCTGTCTACCTAATCCCATTTGCCAGCACTTGGCCCATAGCCTTGAATGTTATGACGTGCCAAGTGCTCATCCAAGTACTTTTTAAAGGATGTGAAGCAACCCGGCTCTACCACCCTCCCAGGCAGTGCATTCCAGACTATCACCACCCTCTGGGTAAAAAAGGTCTTCCTCAAATCCCCCTTAAACCTCCTGCCCCTCACCTTAAACTTGTGTCCCCTCGTAACTGACCCTTCAACTAACGGGAACAGCTGCTCCCTATCCACCCTGTCCATGCCCCTCACAGTCCTGTACACCTCGAACATGTCACCCCTCAGTCTTCTCTGCTCCAGCAAAAACAACCCAAGCCGATCCAACCTCTCTTCATAGCTTAAATGTTCCATCCCAGGCAACATCCCGGTGAATCGCCTCTGAACCCCCTCCAGCGCAATCACATCCTTCCTACAATGTGGCGACCAGAATTGCACACGGTACTCCAGCTGTGGCCTTACCAAAGTTCTATACAACTCCAACATGACCTCCCTGCTTTTGTAATCTATGCCTCGATTGATAAAGGCAAGTATCCCATATGCCTTTTCACCACCCTATTAACCTGCCCTTCTGCCTTCAGAGATCTATGGACAAACACGCCAAGGTCCCTTTGTTCCTCGGAAATTCCCAGTGTCAGGCCATTCATTGAATACTTCTGTGTCACATTACTCCTTCCAAAGTGTATCACCTCACACTTTTCAGAGTTAAATTCCACCTGCTACTTTTCTGCCCATTTGACCATCCCGTCTATATCTTCCTGTAACCCAAGACACTCAGCCTCACTGTTAACCACTCGGCCAATCTTTGTGTCATCCGCGAACTTACTGATCCTAACCCCCACATTGTCATTTATATAAACGACATAGATGACTAACAATAGGGGACCCAGCACAGATCCCAGTGGTACGCCACTGGACACTGGCTTCCAGTCACTAAAACAGCCGTCTGTCATCACCCTCTGTCTCCTACAGCTAAGCCAATTTTGAATCCACCATATCAAGTTACCCTGTATCCCATGTGAATTTGCTTTCTTGATAAATCTCCCATGTGGGACCTTGTCAAAGGCTTTGCTGAAATCCATGTAAACTACATCAACTGCACTACCCTCATCTACATACCTGGTCACATGCTCAAAAAATTCAATCAAATTTGTTAGGCAAGACCTCCCTCTGACAAAGCCATGCTGACTATTCCTAATCAAATTTTGCCTCTCCAAGTGGAGATAGATTCTCTCCTTCAGAATTTTCTCCAATAGCTTCCCTACCACTGACGTAAGACTCACTGGTCTGTAGTTCCCTGGCTTATCTCTACAACCTTTCTTAAATAGTGGGACCACATTAGCTGTTCTCCAGTCCTCTGGCACCTCCCCCGTGACCAGAGAGGAATTAAAAATTTGGGTCAGAGCCCCTGCAATCTCTACCCTTGCCTCCCACAGCATCCTGGGACACAAATCGTCCAGACCTGGAGATCTGTCCACTTTTAAGCCTGCCAAAACCTCCAATACCTTGTCACTCCCTATGACAATGTGCTCAAGAACCTCAGTCTCTCTCGGAGTTCCATATCTACATCCTCATTCTCTTGGGTGAAGACAGATGTGATGTATTCGTTCAACACCCTACCAATGTCCTCTGGCTCCATCCACAGATTTCCCCCTCGGTCCCTAATGGGTCCTACTCTTTCCCTGGTTATCCTCTTCCCATTGATATACTTATAGAATATCTTGGGATTTTCCCTACTTTTACCAGCCAGAGCTTTCTCATATCCCCTCTTTACTCTCCCAATTGCTTTCTTAAGCTCCATCCTACACTTTCTGTACTCCACTAATGCTTCCGTTGATTTGCTCTCCTTGTATTTGCTAAAAGCCTCTCTCTTCCTTCTCATCGTACCCTGAATGTTTCCGGTCATCCATGATTCTCTGGGCTTGTTGCTCCTACCTATTACCCTAGAGGGAACATGGGCCTGTACCCTCCCCATTTCCTTTTTGAATGCCCCCCACTGCTCTTCTGTAGATTTCCTGACAAGTAACTCTTTCCAGTCTACCTTGGCCAGATCCTGCCTTATTTTACTAAAATTCATTCTCCCCCAATCCAAAACCTTTTTTTGCAACTTGTCTATTTCTTTCTCCATAATAAGCTTAAGTTGTACCATGTTGTGGTCACCATCACCAAAATGCTCCCCCACCAACACATCAACCACCTGTCTGGCTTCATTCCCCAGAATTAGGTCCAGCACTGCACCCTCCCTTGTTGGGGATCGACATATTGAGCTAAAAAGTTCTCCTGTATACATCTTAAGAACTCCACTCCATCTAAGCCCTTAACACGATGACTCTCCCAATTAATGTTGGGAAAGTTGAAATCACCTAATATAATTACCTTATTATTTTTACACACCTCAGCGAATTGCGCACATATTTGCTCCTCAATTTCCCACTGACTATCTGGGGGTCTATAACACACACCTAGCAATGTGGCTGTCCCTTTTTTATTCCTAAACTCTACCCATTAAGCTTCATTTAATGCCTCCTCCAAGATATCATCTCTCCTTACTGCAGTAACTGACTCCTTACCTAATATTGCAATGCCCCCTCCGCCGTCTCGCCTGAAGATTCTATATCCCGGGATATTGAGCTGCCAATCCTGCCCCTCCCTCAACCATGTCTCCATGATGGCAACTATATCACAATTCTACGTGTCAATCCTTGCCCTTAACTCATCCGTTTTACCTGTAATACTCCTGGCATTAAAGTAGAAGCCATCCATCCTGGTCTTACTCCCTTGAAACTTACTTCCGCTTTATTCCCTCTGACTTGTTTGCTTTCCTGTGTTTAGCTGTGTCCCTATTCTGCTAGGAGTCTGTGTACCCTCCCCCTGCCAAATTAGTTTAAACTCCTCCCAACAGCACTAGCAAACCCACCAGCAAGGATGTTAGTCCCCCTCTGGTTCAGATGTAGACCATCCCGCTTGTACAGGTCCCACCTTCCCCAGAAATGGTCCCAGTGGTCCAGGAATCTAAAACCCTCCCTACTGCACCAACTCTCAAGGCACGCATGCATCTGTGTTATTCTCCTATTTCAATAATTGCTAGCAATTGGCACTGGGAGTAATCCAGAGATTACAACCCGGGAGGTCCTGCTTTTTTAGTCTACTGCCTAACTCCCTAAATTCTTGATACAAGACCTCCTCCCTCTTTCTATCTATGTCATTGGTACCAACAGCCTTATCACCCTCCCCCTTCAGGATGCCCTGAATGGATGAGCTGATAAATCTAAGAATATGAAGGGTTACACTTAAGTAACTAGTGCTTCAATTGGTTTCACTGGTCAACAGTATGGTAACAAGAGGGCAACAATTTCAGATAAGCACAAAGAATTAAAGCAGATGTTTTTTTGAAAAAGAGGCTAGCTAGAATGTAGTTAGCCAAATTGCCACGAAGTGTTGGAAGAGTTCATAACTTTTATTTAAAAAAGGAATTTCTTCTTTTGGGCCTCCTTATCTCGAGAGACAATGGATACGCGCCTGGAGGTGGTCAGTGGTTTGTGAAGCAGCGCCTGGAGTGGCTATAAAGGCCAATTCTGGAGTGACAGGCTCTTCCACAGGTGCTGCAGAGAAATTTGTTTGTTGGGGCTGTTGCACAGTTGGCTCTCCCCTTGCGCCTCTGTCTTTTTTCCTGCCAACTACTAAGTCTCTTCGACTCGCCACAATTTAGCCCTGTCTTTATGGCTGCCCGCCAGCTCTGGCGAATGCTGGCAACTGACTCCCACGACTTGTGATCAATGTCACACGATTTCATGTCGCGTTTGCAGACGTCTTTATAACGGAGACATGGACGGCCGGTGGGTCTGATACCAGTGGCGAGCTCGCTGTACAATGTGTCTTTGGGGATCCTGCCATCTTCCATGCGGCTCACATGGCCAAGCCATCTCAAGCGCCGCTGACTCAGTAGTGTGTATAAGCTGGGGGTGTTGGCCGCTTCAAGGACTTCTGTGTTGGAGATATAGTCCTGCCACCTGATGCCAAGTATTCTCCGAAGGCAGCGAAGATGGAATGAATTGAGACGTCGCTCTTGGCTGGCATACGTTGTCCAGGCCTCGCTGCCGTAGAGCAAGGTACTGAGGACACAGGCCTGATACACTCGGACTTTTGTGTTCCGTGTCAGTGCGCCATTTTCCCACACTCTCTTGGCCAGTCTGGACATAGCAGTGGAAGCCTTACCCATGCGCTTGTTGATTTCTGCATCTAGAGACAGGTTACTGGTGATAGTTGAGCCTAGGTAGGTGAACTCTTGAACCACTTCCAGAGCGTGGTCGCCAATATTGATGGATGGAGCATTTCTGACATCCTGCCCCATGATGTTCGTTTTCTTGAGGCTGATGGTTAGGCCAAATTCATTGCAGGCAGACGCAAACCTGTCGATGAGACTCTGCAGGCATTCTTCAGTGTGAGATGTTAAAGCAGCATCGTCAGCAAAGAGGAGTTCTCTGATGAGGACTTTCCGTACTTTGGACTTCGCTCTTAGACGGGCAAGGTTGAACAACCTGCCCCCTGATCTTGTGTGGAGGAAAATTCCTTCTTCAGAGGATTTGAACGCATGTGAAAGCAGCAGGGAGAAGAAAATCCCAAAAAGTGTGGGTGCGAGAACACAGCCCTGTTTCACACCACTCAGGATAGGAAAGGGCTCTGATGAGGAGCCACCATGTTGAATTGTGCCTTTCATATTGTCATGGAATGAGGTGATGATACTTAGTAGCTTTGGTGGACATCCGATCTTTTCTAGTAGTCTGAAGAGACCACGTCTGCTGACGAGGTCAAAGGCTTTGGTGAGATCAATGAAAGCAATGTAGAGGGGCATCTGTTGTTCACGGCATTTCTCCTGTATCTGACGAAGGGAGAACAGCATGTCAATAGTCGATCTCTCTGCACGAAAGCCACACTGTGCCTCAGGGTAGACGCGCTCGGCCAGCTTCTGGAGCCTGTTCAGAGCGACTCGAGCAAAGACTTTCCCCACTATGCTGAGCAGGGAGATTCCACGGTAGTTGTTGCAGTCACCGCGGTCACCTTTGTTTTTATAGAGGGTGATGATGTTGGCATCGCGCATGTCCTGGGGTACTGCTCCCTCGTCCCAGCACAGGCATAGCAGTTCATGTAGTGCTGAGAGTATAGCAGGCTTGGCACTCTTGATTATTTCAGGGGTAATGCTGTCCTTCCCAGGGGCTTTTCCGCTGGCTAGGGAATCAATGGCATCACTGAGTTCCGATTTGGTTGGCTGTATGTCCAGCTCATCCATGACTGGTAGAGGCTGGGCTGCATTGAGGGCAGTCTCAGTGACAGCATTCTCCCTGGAGTACAGTTCTAGGTAGTGCTCAACCCAGCGGTCCATCTGTTTGCGTTGGTCAGTGATTATGTCCCCCGATTTAGATTTGAGGGGGGTGATCTTCTTGATGGTTGGCCCAAGAGCTCTCTTCATGCCATCATACATTCCTCTGATGTTTCCGGTGTCTGAGGCCAGCTGAATATGACTGCATAGGTGTTGCCAGTAGTCGTTTGCGCAACGCCTAGCTGTTCTTTGTGCAGTACTTCTGGCTGCTTTAAGTGCTGCGGATGTTAAATCGCTGGGGGCTTTCTTGTAGTTCAAAAGTGCAATGCGCTTAGCGGCTATGACAGGTTCCAGCTCTTCATTATGAGATTGAAACCAGTCTGCATTTCTCTTCGCACTTTTGCCGTAGGTGGTCAAAGCTGACTCATAGATGGCGTCTCTGATGTGGGCCCACTTGGTCTCAGCATCCCCTGTGGGAGTGTTTTGAAGGGCTGTTACAAGTGAATTTAGAAATTTTTGTAACAGCTGTGGGTGAAAAAAGGAATTACATAGCTGATTAAAGGGGAGGAATATTAAAACACAAGAGCGAGAGAGGAATTGGAAGGTAATATAGTTATGATTCTAGCAGAATGGGATCTTTGACATTTATCTGAACCACCTGGATAGATATAAACGCACGATAATTTGGGGAAAATTGGAGATATAAAATTACTGAACTGCATGAATCAGACTAAACAAATTTTAAAACTCAAAAAGGCAAGATCCCAACTTTAGTGGTTCCCTCTCTACTAACATTGCTCCAGCTCCCTCAACATCAGCACAATTAACACAATGTCACCATTTACAGTATGGACAAAAATAAGAATATTTTAAAACTTTGAACTTCTAAAATTTACAAGATCCAATGCTATTTACAATTCATCCAGTTATAGTCTTAACTTCCCAGCATTGTAGCTTGCACTGTTGAACAACAAGTTCTACTTAATATAACCACAAATACTTGAGTGATATTTCTAAACTTGAAACCTAATTAAATAAAACATAATAAAGATTGCAGAGCAGGTGATGTGTTCATGCAGCTATAGCATGTGGGAGCTGGTAGACACCAATGTGATCTGCTGGAACCACATCTGCAGTTAGCCACAACTTTGGCTCAGAGTTGTTGAGCTGCAGTCCGAGTTTTGGACACTGCGATGCATCAGGAAGGGAGAAAGACAGAATTAAAGGCTCTTCATCTGAATGCATGCAGCATTGGAGCAAGATGGATGACTTTATGATACAAATAGAAATAAATGAGTAGGATAGCCATTACAGAGACACGGTTGCAAGGTGATCGAGGCTAGGAACTAAATATTCAAGGGTATTTGACATTTCGGAAATATAGGAAGGAAGGAAAAGGAGGTGGAGTAACTTAATAAAGGATGTGATCCGTACCATATATATCATATGGCTGGGTAGGCAGTTATACTTTGATGTCAAGGGTTAACAATCCATCCAACAGCTTCAGCTAATACTGTGTAAATGGTTGCGATGCCACCAGGAATGAATCTCTCAGGATATGAGTTCAATATGTGGGCAATGGTCTAACTTGGATGGCCACAGTCACAACAGTAGTGAGAAATATTCTTGGCTCTGAAGATCAAGATGTAGAATCAGTTTGGGTGGAGACAGAAAATAGCAAAGGAAAGAAGTCGCTGGTGAGACAGTTTGTAGACCTCCTTACAGTAGCCACACAGTAGGAGACAGTATAAATCAAGAAATAATAGGGGCTTGTAAGAAAGGTACTGCAATAACTGTGGGCAATTTTAATTTTCATACCGATTGGACTAAACAAATTGGCAAAGCTAGCCTGAAAGATGAGTTCATAGAGTGCATTTGGGACAGTTTCTTAGAACAATACTTTCTGGAATCAGCTGGGAAAAATCAGGCTATTTGAGATGTGGTAATGTGCAATGATACAGGATTAATGAATGGTCTCATAGTAAGGGATTCTCTAGGCAAGAGTGATCATAAAATGAAGAATCGCCCAGTTTGAAGGTGAGAAATTTGGGTCTCAAAATAGTGCCTTAAACTTAAATAAAGGCAATTACAAGGTTATGAAGATGGAGTTGGCTAAAGTGGACTGGGAAAATAGGTCAAGAGGAAAGAAGGTAGAGAAGCAATGGAAGACATTTGAGGAGATATTTCATAACCTTCAACAAAGATATATTCCAATGAGAAAGACTATGAGAAGGATGCACCATCCATGGCTAACTAAGGAAGTTAGAAATGGTATCAAATTGAAAGAAAAGGTGTACAAAGCTGCGAAGCTTACTGGTAGGCTAGGCGATTGAGAAAAGTTTAGAAACCAAAGGATGGCTTAAAAAAGGAAGAAATTAAAGTGAGAGTAAACTAGCAAGAAATGTAAAAACAAGCAGTGAAAGCATCTGCAAGTATATAAAAAGCAAACTAGTAGTTAAAGGAAGCATTGGTCATTCAGCAGATGAGACTGGGGAATTAATAATGGGACACAAGGAAATGGTAGAAACTTTGAACAAGTATTTTGTATGTCTTCACTGTTGGAGACACAAAAAGCATGCCAAGAATAGTAGAAAATCAAGAGGCAAAAGGGAGGCAGCAACTTAAAACAATCACTAGAGAAAAAGTACGAGGAAATCGAATGGTACTAAAGGCCTACAGGTCCCCGAACCTAATGGCCTGCATCCTAGAGTCTGAAAAGAAGTGGCTGCAGAGATAGCTGATGCATAGGTTGTAATCTTCCAAAAATTCCCTAGATTCTGGAAAGATCCCAGCGAATTGGGGCAAACTGCAAATTTAACACCTCTGTTCAATAAAGGAGGGAGCCAGAAAGCAGGAAACTATAGGCCAGTTAACCTAATATTTGTCATTGGGAAAATGCTAGAATCCATTTGTGAAGGAAGTAGTAGTAGGACATTTAGAAAATCATAATAAAACCACGTTGACTCTGCCGGATTGTATCAAAGGGCAATAGCGTTAGACAAATTTTGACACCAGCGTTTGCTGACAACGTCACCATTAGGTGGCACTGCAATGGCACATGCACAAATGCAACTAAACCGTCACAGTCTGCAACATCAGGCAGCTACTAGGATTAAAGATGGCACTGCTCAAATAATCACACGATAGCAAGCTAAACACACGGCAGCACACATGGGAGCGAGCGGGCAGTGGCAGGGGCCGGGAGCTGGCGGGGGGGGGTGGAGGTTGAGAGCGCACCTGCCACCAGCAAGGTCTTCAGCCACGCTCTCCCCACACCAGCTCTCTACCCGCTCCCCAGACCCCCTCTCCCCCCACACCTGCTCTCTCCAGCCTGGATCCCCCCACCATCTGCCCGCGTTACGCAATGACGTCATCTGCGCATGCGCCAACCATCTGCCCGCGTTACGCGATGACGTCATCTGCACATGCGCCAACCATCTGCTCGCGTTACGCGATGACGTCACCCACGAATGCGCCAACCAGTCCTGACACTGCGCAATGCAGCGCATACGCTGAGGGTAGGAACCAATCTGCACATTTGCGCAGAATGGCGCAGTTGGATGACGTAAGCTGCCGGCTGCTTTGTCAGTAATTACGGTTTTGGATTTCCAATAGGCATTCAATTAGATGCCACATAAAAAGGTTACTACACAAGATAACAGTTCATGGTGTTGGGGTAATACATTAGCATGGTTAAAGGTTTGACAAATTAACAAGAAACAGTCTGGATAAATGGAGCATTTTCAGTTGGCAAATTCAAACTAAGAGTAGCACAAGGATCAGTGCTGGGACCTCAAATATTTACAATCTATATGAACGATTTGAATGAAGGGACCAAGCGTGTTGTTGTCAAATTTGCTGACGATGAAAAGGTAGGTAAGCAAATTGCGATGAGGACACAGTCTCCGAAGGGATGTAGATAGGTTAAGTGAGTGGGCAAAAATTTGGCAGATGGAGTATACTGTGGAAAAATTAGGTTGTCCACTTTGGCAGATGAATAGAAGAGCAGATTATTTAAATGGAAAGAGACTACCGAATGCTGCAGTACAGAGGGATGTGGGTGCTCGTGGATATGAATCTCAAAAAGTTATCATGCAGGTACAGCAAGCAATTAGGAAGGCAAATGGAATGTTGGCATTTATTACAAGGGGGATGGAGTACAAAAGTAGGGAAGTCTTGCCACAACTGCACAGGGCATTGTTAAGACCACACTTACAGTATCGTGTACAGTTTTGGTCTCCTTATTTAAGGAGGGATATAGTTGCATTGGGGGCAGTTCAGAGATGGTTCGATTGGTTGATTCCTGGGATGAAGAGGTTGCCTTGAAGAAAGGTTGAGCAGGTCGGGCCTATACTCATTAGAGTTAAGAGGAAATAGAGGTGATCTTATTGAAATCTACAAGATTCTGAGGGAGCTTGACAGAGTAGATGCTGAGAGGAAGTTTCCCTACATGGGGGTATCTAGAACTTGGGAGCAGAGTTTCGAAATAAGGGATCTTTGTTTTAAGATGGAGATGAGGAGGAATTTCTTGAGTCTTTAATGTTTGGAATTCCCTACCACAAAGCACAATGGAATATATTCATAGCTGAGCTAGACAGATTTTTGATCTACAAGGGAGTCAAAGGTTATGGAGGGGGTGGGGGGGTGGGGGAAGGGGGCAGGCAGTAAAGTAGTGTTAAGGCCACACAGATCAGTCGTGATCTTATTGAATGGGAGAGAAGGTTCAACAGGCCAAATGGCCTACGCCTGCTCCTATTTTTTATGTTTAGAATCCATAGGAATTTAACCACAACTTGACAAAGTATTTACAAGTTCTTACAATATCAAATTGAATTCTGGGATGACAAAATGTTTTCTCTATTTTCTTGCACTTCATTACAGTGACTCACACCAATTGGTAATCAACTACAGACTTAAAAGTATTAAACACTGGATGAGCCAAATGAAGCATCAGCCTTGTATTGTATGTGCTTTAACAGTACCAACAATTTGGGGGGTGGGGAGGAAAATCACTGGTCCAGGCGGGAATAAACAAAAATCAAAACACTATTTACACAGCATCATACATCATATGTATATCCACAGTTGAAATGGACTGCAATGTTACTGATGGCAAAAAAAATTCCCAATTCTATGGCAATAAATTTAATTATTGCTTCAATACTATACAATGGAGGGAAAATTTGAGTTATGTTTACATGCTGTCAATCAATGGCAACAGTAAATTCTTCTGAAGAAAGACCCGACCACCAGACATCTCAAAGTACTAGACAGTGAATGAAGTACTTTTCAAATGTAGTCACTGTTGTATTGTTGGAAACACAGCAGCCAATTTGCGCATGGCAGCTCCCACAAACAACGATGTAATAATGAACAGATGATCTATTTTTCAGTGATGTTGTTTGAGAGAAATGTATCGTCTAGGACACCAGGGATAACTCCCCTGCTCTTCAAAATAGTTCCAAGGGATCTTCTAAATCCACCCGAGCAGGCAGTTAGGGCCTTGGATTAACATCTGATCCGAAAGACAGCACCTCTGACAATGCAATATTTCCTCAGTAATTAATTTTGTCCTCAAGCCCTGGAGTAGGACTTGAACCTGGAATCTTGTGACTCAGAAGTGTTACAGTCAAGTGAGGAGGGGTCAAAGGGCTTCCCTCTTTTCCTTCTCCTTGTTTAACCACAATAGGTTTAATTCTTTCTTAAAGTGGATATCATGGCCAATTCAGTAGGTGTTTGATTACTTACTTCCTATGATCAGAACCACCACCAAATCGGACAGGTTTTCTTAAGTTAACAAAGAAAGAGGTTAACTTTATCGTACCTAGACTGAACTAACAAAATGATAAACAACCTTCACCTGAGAGCGCGCGCCCTCTCTCTCACATGCGCACATTCTCAGGTGAAGGTTATTTATCATTTTGTTAGTTCAGTCCAGGTACGATAAAGTTAACCTCTTCCTTTACGCGCGTGCACGACAGAGCCACTTAGGATCTGCTCACGTCAGAGTCCAGATGCTGCTTCTCTGCTGCAGAGAAAAACACCACTTAAAAACCACAGATTGGGAGGGCTTTGTAACATCACATTCACTCAGTCATTCAAACATAACAGTTAGCAGTATTTCTCTGCTTGCTGAAAAAAAAACAGGTCGTTCCTTTAAACTTCCTGGATCTTAGTTCTTGCTGGGAAATGCAGACATTTCATCTCCCTCCTCACAGTCCTTTGCAATGTAGGCTACAATGCATCAAACTAGGTGATCAGCAGGGATCCTGTCATAAATGTTCTTTTTAAATTTATCCCAAAAAAAAGTTCAGACCTTCAGTCAGTAGACCAAAGAAAATTATTCAACAAAACTTGCTTAAGAGGCAAGAATGTTACGAACTAAGCCACAGTTGACACTCTGCATCTGTAATAGTGATGTTTTGAAATTTCATGTCTGCGCATTTGTATAGCACATCAATTGACATAAAGCAACATACGCAGAGAAGGGGAAAATATGGACAAGTATATGCATCAACATTTATTGATTCAAAATAAAAAGAAATGCTGGAAATACTCAGCAGGTCTGCAGCGTCTGTGCAGAGAGAAGCAGAGTTAACGTTGCAAGTCAGTCAATTCATTATTAATTCAATATGTGAATGAAAACCACACAACGTTCCAGTGGTTCGAGCCTTCACGTGGACTCTGCTGCTGTAGTCTGAGTTTTGATATTCATTAAAGCAGGAAAAGAAAAAGTAAAGACTAAAAACAATTGAGTGCTTTAATTGGATTTTAAATACTTAATTTAACAGTCAACTTCTGTGTTGATTGCTTTTAAAATAAAATGCATGCATTGCTCTGTCAATATCCCATTCTCTCCTTTAGTCTTCAACTCAATTTCTGTAAACCTCCCACATGAAGGGCAAGTTTCAAGTTGGTAACAAAGTATACAAATATACTTCATACTAAATTGACACCTCTATTAACCAACAGCTCTGCCTGAATTAGCAAACAGATTAAATAGTTAACAGTACCTGAGTCACCAAATACTAGTAAAAGTACAATTACACAAAAAATAAAACTACATGCAATTTCACTGTACTTACCAATATCACTTCCTTGCTCTACACCTCATCCTACACACCGATCCACACTACACTATTGAGTGTATTGGGGACCTGATACTGCAGACATTGGCAGATCGAATATTTATATTTTGCATGGTTATTTGAAGCTGGAAAGGGATCTGCAACTTATTCAATTTCCTATTCAGCAGTTTAAACCAATACTCTTCTAGGGATCACTATAGGAAACTACAAGGGATGAAGATAAAGGGGCAAATGGACTTACTGCCAGAGCTGATAAAATCAGATTGCAGGAAATAAGTGTGCACAAATTTGAGAGATTCAAAATTTATCCCCTTTGATCCACCTTCTTCCAAAAGCAGTAATTTACACACTCGTATGGCTCCAAGGGCAGCAATAGGCCATTACCTCACCTATTCGGCAAGCAAAAGTTCGCAAGTGCTCAGAGGTAATTACTGGGAGCTCTACCCTATTCTCAGCCCGCATTTAATACACAACTTCAGCAGGGATTACCGGATATTGGCCAGAATTCGAGATAACTCATTGCAGGTCAAGGATCAAACCTGGGATCTTTTGTCCTATATGCCAAGTGCATCACGTGGTGTGCTGCAGGATCATTAGATACTAGTTTTAAAGACACACACACACATACATACATACGAGTAGATATAGAATCAAAGAAAAATTACAGCACAAAAGGAAGCCATTCAGTCAATCAATCTGGCCGAACAAACCAGCCGCCCAATCTAATCCCACCTTCCAGCACCTGTCCATAGCCTTGCAGGTTACAGCACTTCAGGTGCATCTCCAGGAACCTTTTAAAAGAATTGAGGGTTTCTGCCTCCATCACTGTTCTTGGCAGTCAATTCCAGACACCCACCACCCTCTGGGTGAAAATGTTTTTCCTCATGTCCCTTCTAATCCTTCCACTTTATATCTGTGCCCCCTAGTAATTGACCACTCCACTAGGTGAAACAGATCCTTCCTGTCTACTCTATCTAGGCCCCTCATAATTTTGTACACCTCAATTAAGTCACCCCTTAGCCTCCTCTGTTCTAGTGAAAACAACCCTAGCCTATTCAATCTTTCCTCACAGCTGCAACTTTCAAGCCCTGGTAGCATTCTTGTAAATCTCCTCTGTACTCTCTCCAGAGTAATTATGTCCTTCCTGTAATGTGACCAGAACTGTACGCAATAATCCAGCTGTGGCCTAACCAGCATTTCACACAGTTCTTGCATTACATCCCTGCTTTTGTATTCTATACCTCTGCCAATAAAGGAAAGCATTCCATATGCCTTCTTCACGACTATCTACCTGCCCTGCCACCTTCAGGGACCTGTGCACATGCACTGCAAAGTTCTCACTTTTTCTACCCCTCTCAATATCCTCTCGTTTATTCTGTATTCCCTCACTTTATTTGCCCTCCCCAAATGCATTACCTCACACTTCTCTGGATTGAATTCTATTGCCACTTTTCCACCCACTAAATCAATCAAACATAGAAACCATTGCTATCATTCTGGAGTCTACGGCTATCAGCTTCACTATCAACTACACAGACAAATTTTGTGGCAACAGCAAATTTTGCAATCATGCCTCTCACCTTAAGTCCAAATCATTAATATATACCACAAACAGCAAGGGACCCAGCACTGAGCCCTGTGGAACGCCACTGAAAACAGCTTTCCATTTGCAAAAACGCCAGTCGACTACTGCCCCTGGTTTCCTGTCCGAGCCAATTCCGGATCCAACCTGCCACATTCCCGTGGGCTTTCATTTTACTCATCAGTCTGCCATGTAGGACCTCGTCAAATGCCTTACTAAAATCCGTGTAGACCACATCCACTGCACTACCCTCATAAATCCTCATTACTTCCTCAAAAAACTCAATTATGTTACTAAGACATAACCTTCCCCTAACAAATCCATGCTGACTATCCCTGATTAATCCGTGCCAAAGTGGCAGTTGATCCTACCCCTCAGAATCGATTCTAATTTCACACTCTTCTTTTACTACAATGTCTACCTCAACTCTCTCCTTTGCGAAGACAGACAAAAAAAAACTCATTAAGAACCCTGCCCACATCTTCTGCATCTACGCACAAGTTCCCTTGCATATCTCGGATTGGCCCTACCCTTTCCTTAGTTATCGTCTTGCTCTTAATGTACTGATAAAACATCTTTGGGTTTTCCTTGATTTTACCTGCCAATGATTTTTCATGTCCTCTCTTTGCTTTTCTAATTTCCTTTTCTTCACCCCTGCAATTTGTATACTCCTCTGGCTTTCTAAAGTATTACGTTTTTGTGATCATCATAAGCTTTCTTTTTCTGCTTTAACTTACCCAGTAAGCTTCTAGATAACCTGGGGGCTCTACATTTGGCAGTACCAACCTTTATCGGGACATGCCTACACGGTGCCTGTATAATCTCGGTTTTGAATGCCTCCCACTGGTTTCCCACTGATTTTCCTTCAAGTAGCTGTATCCAGTTCACTTTCGCAAGGTCACCTCTCAGTTTTGTAAAATTTGCCTTCCCCCAATTTAGAACTTTCACTCCTGTTTTATCTTTGTCCTCTTCCATGCTTATGCTAAAACTAACTGTATTATGGTCACCATCTCCAAAATGGTCACCCACTGTCACTTCATCCACTTGCCCAGTTTCATTACCAAGGACTAAATCTAGAATTGTACCCCCTCGCGTTGGACATATTACGTGCTGGCTAAAAAAGTTCTCTTGAATGCAGATCAAGACTTCTGTCCCCTCTGTGCCCTTCACACAGTTTGCATCCCAGTGGATATTGGGGTAGTTGAAATCCCCAACTATTATTGCCCTATAGTTTTTGCACTCAAAAATGTGCCTACATATTTGTTCTTCTATCTCCCTCCCACTATTTGGGGATCTATAGTACATTCCTAGTAGTGTGGCTGCCCCTTTTTTCTTTTTAAATTTCTGAGCTCCACCCATATGGCCTCATTTGATAATTCGTTTAGCATATCATCTCTCCTCAAAGCGGTTATTGGCTCCTTCATTAATAATGCGACATACCTTCTTTTTTTATCATCTCCCTCTCTATCCCGTCTGAAAACTCTATACCCAGGGAAGTTGAGGTGCCATTCTTGCCCCTCTTTAAGCCAAGTTCCCGTTATAGCAACGAGATCACGTTGCCATGTGTCCATCTATGCCCTCCGCTCATCAGCTTTATTTACCAAACTCCTTACATTTAAATAAATACCCTTTAACATTGCCAAATTTCTGTGAACACTTTTTAATCTTTGCTTCTTCTGTCTTTCAGTCACTCGCTAATTTTCTGCCTCCTGTTCCCTGCCCTGAAATCGTCCTAAGAGTACGCTCAGGTTCCCATCCCCCTGCCAAACTAGTTTAAACCATCCCCAACAGCACGAGCAAACCTTCCTGCAAGGATATTTTTCCCAGTCCTGTTCAGGTGTAAACTGTCCAGTTTGTACAGGTCCCGCCTTCCCAGAACCTGTCTCAATGTCCCAGAAATCTGAAGCCCTCCCTCCTGCACCATCTCTCCAGCCATGCATTCATCTGGTGTATTTTCCTATTTCTATACTCACTAGCACATGGCCTTGGGAGTAATCCGGAGATTACTACCTTTGAGATCCTGATTGCTAATTTTGTTCCTAACTCCCTAAACTCAGCCTGCAGGACCTCATCTCTCTTCCTATTTTGTGGATACCATTGTAGACCACGACCTCTGGCAGTGCACCCTCTCCCTCCAGAATGTTCTGTAGCCGCTTGGTGATATCCATGACGCTTGCAGCAGGGAGGCAACATACCATCCTGAAATCATGTCTGCGACCACAGAAACGCCCATCTGTTGCCCTAACTATAGAATCCCCTATTACTATTGCTCTCTTGTCCTTTTTCTCCCCTCCTTGCACAGCTGAGCCACACATGGTGTTCTGGTCATGACTCTCGCTGCACTCTCCAAAGGAACTCTCTATCCCACCGGTACTCAGAACTGAATACCGGTTAGAAAGTGGGATGCCCTCCGGGGACTCCAGCACTACCTGCCTTGATTTTCTTGTCTGTCTAGCAGTCACCCAGTCCCCCTCAGCCTGTGCTCTCAAGTTCCGGGGTGACTACCTCCTGAAACATGCTATCCACGTAGTTCTCAGCCTCGCGCATGCGCCACAGTGACTCAAGCTGCTCAAGTTCCGAAACCCGAAGCTCAAGCTTCTGCAGCCGCTGACACTTCCTGCAGATGTTTGCGTCAAGAACACATGGTGCACCCGTAACTTCCCACATGCCACAGGAGGCACATTCTGCTTGGCCAAGCTGCCCTGCCATTACTTAGCTTTACAAACTAATTATTGCTAGTGGAATAACTTAGCAGTTACTTGCCATTCAGCTTCTTCCCCTGCACCGTGGAAGCTGAAAAGGCAGAAAAGAAAAGAAAGACTGCAAAGAGCACCTCTTTCCCCTCTTCAGTGAAATCCCTCACACGCAACTCTGCCTCACTCTGCCCAAACAGCACTATTCTAATTAGTAATTATTAATAAATTACACTAATTAAAAAACCTTAGTATTACTAACCTCACTTACAAGGTAGCTCATTGAGCGTTTAAAAAAAGACCGCAATTGTTGACAACGCGATCGGTAGGTGGCGCTGTTTTGGCACATGCGCAGATACAGCATGTGCCTCGAAAACGTCACAGCCTGCGACTGTAGCAGCTGCCAGGACTAAAGATGACGCTGCTCAAAAAATCACAGAGATGAAACCTAACAAACACATGGCAGAATAGAACGGCCAGAGTGAGAGAGTGGAGCGGGCCGGGGAGAGCAGCGCGGGGAGACCAGCGGTAGCGGTGCCGGGGGGGGGGGGGGGGGGGGGAAGAAAGAAGAGAAAGAGGGAAAGAGGGAGAGGGAGGGGGAGAAAAAGAGGGAGGGGGAGGGGGGAGGAGAAGGGGAGAAAGAGGGAGGGGGAGGGGGGAGGAGAAGGGGAGAGAGTGGGGGGGGGGGGGGAAGGGGGGAGAGTTGGGGGGGGGGGGGGAGCAGCGGAACGGAAGAGGAGTGCCTTTTTCTGTGCATGCGCCATAAACACAACAGCAAAAGACTTAGTGGCCAGTCCCTGGACCCGGTGACACCAAGGTCTTCGCACGCTCGCTCCCCGCGGCTCTCTACGGCCCTCTCCATTCAGCCGTTCCCTCCAGCTGCGGATGCCCAATCCAGTTGCTTTCTCCCCTACCCAGTTGCTTTCTCTACTTCTCCACAGTACTTCAGGCATTGCAACTGTCTGGTCCCTGCATTTTGCATGCTCCCTCTCCCCACCCCCTCTTCACCCACCCCCCCTTTACCCCCCTACCTCCACCCCTCCTTTACCCCCCTACCTCCACCATAGTTGAATATCTGAAGTGCAGTTGCAAAGTTGGGGAAATAGCATGCAAAACAAAACCTCAACAATTCTGGGTTTAATTATTGAAAAGTTTTATTAAGTTCATTAAGTATCCGAGGAACTGCTGTGCATGGATACATGAGTGTTGTGTCCAGCATTCCCGTTAGACAGGCCGAGTCTCTGCTATGCACAGCTAAAGAGATTGTTCCTGGAGAGCCTTGTGGTGAATGAACGCTTGGCTCTCTATTCCACTACTGTATTGTCCATGTGAAGAAGGCAAAGTCACAAGAGTCTGAGCTCAGTCTATTCTTGGTGAATGTTCCCCAAGCGCATCCCAATGTGCACTCCCACTTCATCCATAAATGCAATGTTCCTTTCCACATCGTGATGAGCTCCGCAGCATGATCCAGTTGCCTTCGTTGCTTGAATGCTGACCGTAAGTCTCGAGGATTGTTTTCTCGACGGCATGTTTTACATGAAAAGAAGAAAAGCAAATCAGAGTCAGAGCTTGCCTCCCTCCATCCACTGAAATTACTGTTGCGCACACCTTTTTAAGTTCTGCAGTGAAGGCACCAATTGATAACGTCGCCAATGAAGCACTTATTACCCACCTCAGATGCAGGAATCATCACATCCTTGTGTCATCTCCTGTACTGCCTCCTTTGCTGGAATGCTGTCCTTAAGTGTCAAGGATTGTTTTCTCAAGGGCACATTTTACACGAAAGGAAATAATGAAAGAACATCAGTGTCAGAGCTTCCCTCCCTCCAATGAAATTACTGTTGCGCATGCTTTATGCTCTGCAGTATAGGCCAATGAATCACTTAGTACCCACCTCAGCTGTAGGAGTCAGGATGATGTAACTGCCCCTATCTCGTGATGGTTCAATGCTGCTCTCAGGGAAAACATGAATGATGTGAGGGTGCTGGAAAAAGAAGCACATTTCTTTTGGACTATGAACATAAAGCAGGCCATTTAACCCAGCTGTTCCCTGCTAGTGGTTATGCTACCCATGCGTCTTCCCATCCATTCCCATTTAATCCTGCCTACTACTATCAGCATCATCTTCCATTTCTTTCACTCTTATCTACCTTTGCCTTAAAGCAACACTGAGGATGGAGAATGGTGTGGTTGCACTCCCATCTCACCAGTTGTGTACGCAGCAAGAGCATCCACATTTGTGCTACCACTGGACACGGCATGCTTGTTTCTTTTAGTGCTCAGTCTCTTCTTGCTGAATGTTCCCCAAGTGCTTGACCCCTTTGGACGCCTTCTCTGCTTGACAGGCAGCAGCTGGCAATTGCGGAGTCTCACAAGGCTCTGCATGGTTGTTTCAAGGGCGGATGGGGAAACATGTGGCTGTGTGTCCACGTGCACTGCTTGGATGGGTGCAGGAACAGGTGACTGTGTAACTAAACAGCAAGGAGAGGGTACCGCAGGTGGGGGAAGTGGAGCTTTGAACAGGCAGGTGTATGTATGGTCCATCAGATCATTAGGCCAGGGGGTGAAACGCTCAGGATCCATGGATTGTGGCACGCGACTGATGTCCAGCGCGTGGCCACCTCCATCCGAAGGTGTTTCCGGACAATTGTTGGGCAAATTAACTGGCTCCATCTCATCAGCCAGTCCTTGTGTTTATGGCGCATGCACAGAAAAAGGCACTCCCCTTCCACTCCGCTGCTCCCCCCGACCTCCCTTCCTTCCCTCCCTCCCTTCCCCCCTCCCCCCCACCCGTTCCTCCCTCCCTTCCCCCCCCCCCCCCTTGAAATGTATTTTCAGAGCAACTTACCTTGGAACAATCTCCTCTGTCTAATAAAAATGAAGCAAATGTCCAAAATGACTAAATAATTGAGATAAAATGCCCGACGAAACCGCTCCTCCTTCCATTTTCAAAAACTCGCGCCGAAGCTTTCGGACGATTGACGCACATGCGCACACGGTCTCGGGCCATCTGCGCATGCGCTGCGGTCCGGATTGCCACGACCAGTCTGCGCATGCGCAAAGGCCAACCTGGCGTGTTCCCCGAGGAAGATGACGTTACGCGATGACGTCGTCTGCGCATACGCAAACTGGTCCTGGCAATCCGGACCGCAGCACATGCGCAGATGGCCCGAGACCGTGTGCGCATGTGCGCACCGCGGCGCATTCTGATGACGTAGCGTTGTCATCAATCACTGTTAAAAAAAAAACTTTCCTCTGATTTTTTAAAATTATTTACAGGCAATAACAGCTGTTACTTGCCACCCAATCAGCTTACAGATTTCCCATGATGTCACTGGGTTTTTTTTGCACTTTTCAAACCCAGCGCACGCTGACACAAAGACTCAGACTGGCTCTGCTTCAGATAGGAAAGGTCCTGCTCCAATCTCCAGGCTGTATTTATGGCGTTCCCAGCTCCCAACTGCCTCTGCTCTGCTCCAGGTAGGAAAGGCTGCGCTCCAATCCCTGGGCTGTATTTATGGCACTCCTGGCTCCTTCTGCTCCACTTCAGGTAGGAAAGGACACAATCCGATCCCCGGGCTGTATTTATGGTGCTCCCAGCTCCCTCTGCCCCGCTCCAGGTAGGGAAAGTTCTTTTATAAAACACACCTTCTTTGCCACAAAAGTGATTTAAAAGAAATCAGAGTCGTTATTCTTAGACAGAAATCTTCACGATGTGCAATAGTGTACCTACTTTGATCAGCATTTAAAAAATAAAATAATGTTTGGAGGGAGATGTCTTGTGCTAATCCTCTAAATACAAAGTTTGGGAAATTCAAATTGCTCATAGATCATACACAGTTAGCTTGTTTCAGGAGAGATACAATATGGTGTCAAAAAGCAGAAGAGTGAAATTTGTAAGGAAAATGCTTGAAAAACTCTGAAAAATGTGAGACAATGAATGAAAAATTCAAGGAGCGAAAACTAATGCAATACATTTTTTTTTAAATTGGGATGTGAGCAGCATCACCCCCATGATCTCTGAAGACGTTTAGAATAAGGGGGAGGCAGTGGCACACTGGCAATGTCACTAGACTAGTAATCCAGAGCCCCAGGCTAATGCTCTCTGGGGACATGGGCTCGGAATTGAATTCAATTAATAAATCTGGAATTAAAGAGCTACTCTAGTGGTGATCAAAGCATTGTCTGGTCTGACCTACGTGTGACTCCAGACCACAGCAATCTGGTTAACTCTTGATGCCCTCCGAAATTGCCTAGCAAGCCACTCAGCTGCGTCAAACCGCTACAAAGTCTAAGGAAAGGCATAAGACCTAGGCAAAGTCCTCCTTACTAACATCTGGGGGTTTATGCCAAAAAGCAACAGCCTGATAGTCATACCCACGAATCATACCTTGCAGGCAATGTCCCAGACACCACCACCACCATTCCTGAGTATGTCATAGATCATAGTCAGAGTCATAGAGATACAGCATTGAAACAGGCCCTTCGGCCCACTGAGTCGGTGCCGACCAACAACCACCCATTTATACTAATTCTACATTAATCCCATATTTCCTACCACATCCCCACCATTCTCCTATCACCTACCTACACTAGGGGCAATTTACAATGGCCAATTTACCTATCAACTTGCAAGTCTTTGGCTGTGGGAAGAAACCGGAACACCCGGCGGAAACCCACGCAGTCACAGGGAGAATTTGCAAACTCCGCACAGGCAGTACCCAGAACCGAACCCGGATCGCTTGAGCTGGAGCTGTGAGGCTGCGGTGCTAACCACTGCGCCACCAGCCCACCGGAGGTGGCGGCACAGTTGTAAATAGTCAGGAGGGAGTTTCGCTGCGAGTCCTCAACATTGACTCCGGACTCCATGAAGTCTCATAGCATCAGGTCAAACGTGGGCAAGGAAACCTCCAGCTGAGGAGGGGCTGTAGGTGATAATCAGCAGATGAATCAATGCTTCCCCATGTTGAACAGCAAATGGAACAAACACTGAGGGTAGCAAGGGCACAAAATGTACTCTGGGTGGGGGACAAGAGTGGCTCGGCAGCACCACTACTGACCGAGCTGGCAGAGTCCTAAAGGACAAAGCTGCTAGACTGGGTCTGTGGCAGGTGGTGAGGAAACCAAGAGGGAAAAAAAACTCCTTGACCTTGTCCTCACCAATCTACTTGTCGCAGATGCATCTGTCCATGACAGTAGTGGTAGGAGTGGCCAACACGCAGGCCTTGTGGAGACAAAGTCCTGTCCTCACACTCAGGGTACCCACCACCGTGTTACATAGCGTGCTAAATGGGCTAGATTTCAAACAGATCTAGCAACACAAAACTGGGCATCCATGAGGCACTGTGGACCATGAGCAGCAGCAGAATTCTGTTCAATCACAATCTAACCTCATGGCCCGGCATACCAGCACCACCACCCCCCCCCCCCCACCCCCCTACCTTGACCATCAAGCCAGGGGACCAACCCTGGTTCAAAGGGTGCAGGAGGTCATGCCAGGAGCAGCACCAGGCATACCTAAAAATGAAGAATCAACTTGGTGAAGCTACAACTTTGTACTACTTGCATGCCAAAAAATGGAAGCAGCATGCAATAGACAGGGCTAAGCGATCCCACAAACCAACAGATTAGATCTAAGCTGTTCAGTCCTGTCACATCCAGTCATGAATTGTGCTGGACAATTAAAACAATTGACAGGGAGGAGACGACTCCACAAACATTCCCATCCTGAACGATGGGGGAGCCCAGCACATCAGTGCAAAAGACAAGGTTGAAGCATTTGCATCCATGTTCAGTCAGAAGTGTCAAGTGGATGATCCATCTCGGCCTCCTCCCGAGGTCCCCAGCATCACAGGTGCCAGTCTCCAGCCAATCCTATTCACTCCATATGATATCAAGAAATGGCTGAAGGCCACTAGATACTGCAAATGCTATGGGCCCTGACAACATTCCATAAATAATACTGAAGACAAGTTGTTCCAGTACAGAACACTAGCATCTACCTGGCAATGTGAAAAATTGCCCAGCTATGTCCTGTGCACAAAAAGCAGGACAAATCCGACTGGGCCAATTACCGCCATATCAGTCTACTCCCAAATCAGCAGCAATGTGATGGAAAGGGTCGTCGACAATGCTATCAAGCGGTGCTTGCTCAGAAATAACCTGCTCACTGATGCTCAGTTTGGGATCCGCCAGGGCCACTCGGCTCCTGACCTCATTACAGCCTCGGTCCAAACATGGCCAAAAGAGCTTAACTCAAGAGGTGAGATGAGAGTGACTGCCCTTGACATCAAGGCAGCATTTGACAGAGTATGGTATCAAGGAGTCCTAGCAAAACTGGAGTCAATGGGAATTAGGGCGAAAACTCTCCACTGGTTAGAGTCATACTTAGCACAAAAGGAAGATGGCTGTGGTTGTTGGAAGCCAAACAGCTCAGTCCCAGGACATTACTGCAGGAGTTCCTCAGGGTAGTGTACTAGGCCAAACCATCTTCAGCTGCTTCATCAATGACCTTCCTTCAATCATAACATCAGAAGTGGGGATGCTCACGGATGATTGCACAAGGTTCAGCACCATTCGTAGCTCCTCAGATACTGATGCAGTCTGTGTAGAAATGCAGCAAGACCTGGACAATATCCAGGCTTGGGCTGATAAGTGGCAAGTAACATTCGCGCCACACAAGTGGCAGGCAATGACAATCTCCAACAAGAATGAACCTAACCATCTCCTCTTGACATTCAATGGCATTACAATCACCGAGTCCCCCACTATCATCCTTCTGGGGGTTACCATTGACCAGAAATTGAACTGGAGTAGCCACAAATACCATGGCTACAAGGGCAGGTCAGAGGCTAGGAATCCTGCTGCGAGTAACTCACCTCCTGACTCCCCATCATCTACAATGCACAAGTCAGGAGTGTGACAGAATACTCTCCACTTGCCTGGATGGGTGCAGCTCCAACAACACTCAAGGAGCTTGACACCATTCAGGACAAAGCAGCTCACCTGATTGGCACCCCATCCACCACCTTCAGCATTCATTCCCTTCAACACAGATGCACAGTGGCAGCAGTGTGTACTATCTACAAGATGCACTGCAGCAATGCACCAAGGCTCCTTAGACAGCACCTTCCAAACCCATGACCTCTACCACCTAGAAGGACAAGGGCAGCAGTTGAATGGGACCACCAGCTGCAAGTTCCCCTCCAAGCCACACACCATCCTGACTTGGAACTATAACGCCATTCCTTCACTGTCACTACATCAAAATCCTAGAACTCCCTTCCTAACAGCACTGTGGGTGTACCTACCCCACATGGACTGCAGCGGTTCAAGAAATCAGCTCACCACCACCTTCTCAAGGAGAATTGGGAATGGGCACTAAATGCTGGCCTCGTCAGCGAAGCCCCCATATCCCATGAACAAAAAAAGAAAAAAAAAAAAAAAATCGATTCCCTTCTGATGCACTTGCTGACATTCTGGATGTAGTTACAACCTCACTAGTCCGAAGCTCAAATAAAACTGCATATGACACAAGAATAGCCAGTAGCATTGAAAGGTCTGCTGTATACCACTGACATTTTCAAGTGTTTAATCCAAAAGAAAAGGTAACTAAACAGATAAAATCTATCCCCTGCTTGAAAGAAACAACATTCTTTAGCACTCCCTTTATGCATGGTCATTTGTGCAAATACCATCAGCCTCTCAACCAAAGTCACAAAAGAAAAAGCAAACTTTAAAAATGCTTATATTACAGCATATCATGCAAACTACCAGGGTGTACAGCAGTCATTCAAGTCTAATTGTAAGAGTCAGTTTTGCTAGTGCAGCAAACGGTTAATGAATGCACAGCTGTAACTATAGAGCTAGTCACAGGCTGACACTAACTGGTAGTACCATATTCTGGTCCTATCTATGAAACAATGCAATTGATCAAAAAACCTTTCCTGCAATCCAACTGAGTGCTCCATAACCCTATTTATTCAGAAATATCCACAAGATTGTAGAACTTTCTTCAATCCACTGCATATACATATATTTTCCTTTATAAATTACAGAATACAAATCTTATATCCAATAATAATATTCCACTTACTTTTCTTTAAAAAAAGAAATGTCGCTTCTAGAACATTAACTACTGAAGTTCAAACACATTAATATTGGGCTGAGTTATGCCACAGAAATAACAGTGAGGATAACTGTGTTTACCATTCTTTTGGGCCTCCTTATCTCGAGAGACAATGGATACGCGCCTGGAGGTGGTCAGTGGTTTGTGAAGCAGCGCCTGGAGTGGCTATAAAGGCCAATTCTGGAGTGACAGGCTCTTCCACAGGTGCTGCAGAGAAATTTGTTTGTTGGGGCTGTTGCACAGTTGGCTCTCCCCTTGCGCCTCTGTCTTTTTTCCTGCCAACTACTAAGTCTCTTCGACTCGCCACAATTTAGCCCTGTCTTTATGGCTGCCCGCCAGCTCTGGCGAATGCTGGCAACTGACTCCCACGACTTGTGATCAATGTCACACGATTTCATGTCGCGTTTGCAGACGTCTTTATAACGGAGACATGGACGGCCTATCTAGTCCTATCTATGAAACAATGCAATTGATCAAAAAACCTTTCCTGCAATCCAACTGAGTGCTCCATAACCCTATTTATTCAGAAATATCCACAAGATTGTAGAACTTTCTTCAATCCACTGCATATACATATATTTTCCTTTATAAATTACAGAATACAAATCTTATATCCAATAATAATATTCCACTTACTTTTCTTTAAAAAAAGAAATGTCGCTTCTAGAACATTAACTACTGAAGTTCAAACACATTAATATTGGGCTGAGTTATGCCACAGAAATAACAGTGAGGATAACTGTGTTTACCATTATTTCCATGAAAATCTGCATGCACATTTAAACACAAATCAGGAGGCTGCTGTCTGAGATGCCCTGCTCCTCTAAAAGCAGCGTGAAAATTGTATTTCACCACCTGGCTCACCATTCAAATTCGTTAAATAGTGCAAAGTCCCTTTACTTGCCTCAGATCAGACTAAACTCAACAGAAAAAGCTAGGGTTTGTCCTTTCCAGTGTAAATACCCTTTGAATGGTGTGATAAGGCCTAATTACTGTGTGGAGTCTCATTCCTTCAGATTTTAATTACTGTTGGGAAATTGAAAAAAAAGTAATTTTTTACTTTTCCCCCCCTTTGTCTTGTATCTCTTTTAATCCAATCCCCCTTCTCTCTGCTTTGCTTTCTATACTCGATTTGATATTTATTCTGACACTGAAACTCTACCATAACAATGACAAGTTTTAATAGGATAAGAAAAAAATTGTATGTGTATCTGTGTGTATGTGCATATATTACACACACACACACACGAGAAACAGATAAAAGGAAAGCGGTAGGTGGGCTTTAGCCGGGGTTGTGGGGGTGCGGGAGAGAAAGGTTTACGATAAACCTGTTGAATTCTCCTGGGACCAGAGTTAGAGGGTTGAAGGCCTGTGATGATTGTACATTTCTCTTTTGTTTGAAGGTTCTGTTGAAGATGGTGGGTCATTTCCAGTTCTTTCTCTGCTGTATGATGTAGTTTTCCAGCAGGGTATGTGCTTTCTGGCTTTCAGAAATGCCAGTAGTTGCAAGTAGCTTCACCTTCTGGGTCAGTCTCTCACTCTTTCTGGCTGTTTTTTTTTAAAAAGGTAAAACTGTCACTTCTCGCCTCCTGTTAGGAGACATTCTGGTTTCTTTCCCATGGTGATCGCTCTCAGGCCCAGGACGTGGCTACTTCACACTTCCTTTGTTTTAGAAGACGACATTCAATTCTGGAATGTTTCTCCGATTGGTGAGAAGGGTTAACAACACCACCTTTTGGCTTTGAAGATGTGTCCTTTGCCCTCGGCAGACTATTTAAATATACAAAAGGTTAGTCCCCTTCTCGGTGGCCATTTTGGACCACTGTTCACTTTTTAAAAAAAAAAATAAAGCTTTTTTTTTAAAAAGACAAAGTCCATTTTCTCTTGAGAGTTACTTCATGAATGGTGTACCATCGCACCTCTGATGTGTGAGACAGTACACAGTCCATCTTTCTACTATTTAAGGGCAGGAGAGGAAGTTGATTTTGATTCATCTTTGCCACCTCCTGCAACATGTACAATCTACATCCAAGATTACATCAAATGCACCTTTCACCTTTCTCCAAGAAGGCCAAGAGCAATTTTGTGGGAGCACAACAACCTCCATATTCCTCTCGACAGACTTGGGCAATTCCACAATATTGACCTAGCAGTGAAGGAAGAATGACATTCTATTTCCAACACTTCCAAGAAGGTGGTCCATACTAACTTCTCAGGGGAGAGAGACAGGCAATAAACAGTCCATATCTCAAATGGAAAAGTGATCTGGTGACATCTAACGACAACACAGCAGTATTTCATAATGGGACAAGACTTGCTAGCAAAATGACAAAGTTAAAAATGCATGTGTTCATTAGTAAAACATCCAGTAATTTGCAAGCAAGAGGAGATACCATGCAAGTTTCAAATAGTAAATTTCTGGACGATTTGTGCTGCCGCTCCACCAGTAGCCTTGCAAAAGCTGATATCCATCAATTGTCTGAGTTGAGAAATTGCTGGATTTGCACCGTAAATACGAATTAAACTCACAGAAAAGTTAAGGTTGGTATTTTACAACGCAAGGACACTTTCAACTACCAGGTCTAAAGTTCCTGCAATCCTACTCAACCGCAGAAACCCAGAAAATGAACAAATCTCACTCCTGCAGGTGGTAAATTATTCTTCGAGGTTTTTAAAATACATCATTTTTTTTTCTTACTTTTCCCTCTCACTTAATCCAATCTCTCTTTCTCTTTATCTCTTTCCATACGTAAAATGACTCTAATTCACCCTATTTCCACTTCAGCTATTTGCTGTTTCTTTTCCCATCCTTAGGTTTCATTGGTTAGGGGGATAGACTATTGGTCCCATCATTCATCAAGGTCCCAGATGCCCCACAGACACGCCTCACTATCAATTTGCACATATCGCAATTTGGTCAGAGAATTAACTGGAGATGAAGAACGAGGGGAAAAAAAAATAATTAACAATTCTTATCGCGAGATGCCCTGCTCCAGCAAATTTTGAGCCATTGTTTCTCTTTGTAACTAGACGTTTCTGGATTTTTATAAAAAGTGTAGAGTTCAAAACAAAATTCTTTTGTACTTTCTTCAGATGGAGGTTTGCACACAAGATCATTGTGGATAATTCACAGCTACTTAGCCACTGGCCATATCCCTGACATTTCTTAAACCCACAAACCAAGATGCATTTAAAAAGATCTAAAAGGTCAGTGATATACTGAGCCTATGTAAAACACCCCTGTGAGTCTCATTAAAGAATTAATATATTTCTAGCTTACACAACTGCATATTAAGCCCAATTCCTAATAAAGTATTCCTAGAAGCACAACGGCTTTTCCTTCAACATTAGATGACAAATTATGGATTGAGATAATGTAAATATAGAGAGGTTTATGCCAAACTACTTGTTGCACCTTCTATTGCCTGATTTTGCCACTTACAAGATAAAATTAAAATATCACATTAAGGCTGGAGCGTCTGGGGTAACACCATTCTGTATTTGAGGCAAGCATTTCTCTTGCGTAACAAAAGATAAAAGTTCTGATAAAATTTTGAAATTTTATCATTCAGAATTATCAATGAAGAAAATAAACATTTAATATAAAAGGAAATTACTGTGGATGCTGGAAATCTGAAATTAAAACAAAGTGCTGGAAATACTCAGCAGGTCTGGCAGCATCTGTGCAGACAGAAGCAGTGTTAAAAGTTTCAGGTCAGTGATCTTTCGTCAGAACCCTGAACGTTCGCAGATCTCCAATCGTCTGGTACCTCGCCTGTATCTAGCGAGGATTTGAAGATGATCCTCAGCGCATCTATTTCCTCCCTGGCTTCCTTTAACAACCTGGGATACAATCTATCCAGCCCTGGCAATTTATCCACTTTCAAGAATGTCAGACCCTCGAGTACTTCCTCTCTCATTATGCTCATCGTATCTAATATTTCACACTCCTCTTTTACTACAATGTCTGCATCATCCCTCTCCTTCAAGATGACAAAGTACTCATTAAGAACCGTGCCCACATCTTCTGCATCCACACCCTTGTACATCTTTGATAGGCCCTACCCTTTCCTTAGTTATCCTCTTGCTCTTAATGTACTGATAAAACATCTTTGGGTTTGCCTTGATTTTATTCAATAATTTTTCATGTCCTCACTTTGCTTTCCTAAATTTTTTTTTTTTTATAAACTTTCCTGCAATTTCTATAATCCTCTAGGCCTTCTAAAGTATTACGTTTTTGTGACTGTCATAAGCTTTCTTTTTCTGCTTCATCTTATCCTGTATGCTTCTAGATAACCAGGGGACTCTACATTTGGCAGTGCCACTCTATCATTGTGGGGACATGTCTACACTGTGCCTGTATAATTTCACTTTTGAATGCCTCCCACTGGTTTACCACTGATTTTCCTTCAAGTAGCTGTATCAAGTCCACTTTCGCCAGGTCACTTCTCAGCTTCATAAAATTCGCCTTCCCCCAATTTAGAACTTTTAATCTTGTTTTATCTTTGTCCTTTTCCATGACTATGCTAAAACTAACTGTATTGTGGTCACCATCTCCAAAATGGCCACCCACTGCTACTTCATCCACTTACCCAGCTTCATTACCGAAGACTAAATCTAGAATTACGCCCCCTTTTGTTGGGCTTGTTACGTGCTGGCTAAAAATATTTTCAAATGCAGTTCAAGAATCAGTCCCCATCTCCCAGAAATCTGAAGCCCTCCCTCTTGCACCATCTCTTCAACCATGCATTCAACTGGTGCATTTTCCTATTTCTATACGCACTGGCATTTGGCCTTGGGAATAATTTGGAGACTATCTTTGAGGCCCTGCTTGATAATCTCTTTCCTAACTCCCCAAACTTCGTATACAGGGACTCATCCCTCTTTCTTCCTATATCATTTGTACCAATGTAGACTACGAGCTCTGGCTATACACCTTCGCCCTCCAGAATGCTCTGTAGCCACTTGGAGATATCCATGACCTTTGCAGCAGAGAGGCAACATACCATCCTGGAATCATGTCTGCGACGACAGAAATACCTGCCTGTGGGGTGATCATTCCTTCTGATATGGTCATGGGAATGGAAATCTGCAGTCCTTACCTGGTTTAGCCAATACGTGACCCTAGACCCATAGCAATGCGCTCATTAACCGGCCTAGCAAGCCACAAACCGGTTATGACTAAGTCAAAAAATAAAATTAAATGGACCATCTGGCATCTGCCTTGGCACGAGACTGGCACAGCCAGCCAAGTCAATCTTGCAAAATCTTCCTTACTATCTGGGAACTTGTGCCAAAATTAGGACAGTTATCCAACAGACTAGTCAGTCAATCAGCAGCCTGACAGTCATACTGTCAGAATCATACCCGTCAGCCAACATCCCAAACTTCATTACTGGATATGTCCTCTCCTACCAGCAGACCCACAAGAGACGGCAGTACAGTGAGAAACCGTCGGGAGGGAGGGGCCCTGGGAGTTCTCAACATTGACTCCAGACCCCGTGAAGTCTGAAGGCATCAGGCCAAACATGGGCAAGGAAACCTCCTGATTACCACTTACAACCCTCCCTCAGCTAATGAATCAATACTCCATGTTGACTACCATTTGCAAGGAGCACTGAAGGTAGCAAGGACACAGAATGTACCTCTAGGTGGTGGACCAGCTCAGTAGCACCACTACTGACAGAGCTGGTCCAGCCCAGAACATAGCTGCCAGAATAGGCCTGCGACAGGTGGTGAGAACACCAACAGGAGGGGGGGGGAAAAAAAAAAAAAAAAAAATAACTTACTTGGCTTCATCCTCACCAAGCTGCCCGTCACAGATGCAGCTATGGCCATATCAAAAGGAGTGACCACCCTAAGTCCTTGTGGAGACAAAGTCCCATCTTCACACTGAGGAAACCCTCCATTGTGTTGTCGGGCACTACCACTGTGTTAAATGCAATAGATTCAGAACAGATCTTGCAGCTCAAAACTGGTCATTTATGAGGCACTGCAGGCCATCAGCAGCAACAGAATTGTATTCCAACACAATTTTAACCTCATGGCTTGGCATATCCCTCACTCTACCATTACCATCAAGCCAGGGAACCAACCCTGGTTCAATGACTACTATAGAGAGGCATGCCAGCAGCAGCAGTCATACTTTAACATGAGGTGCCATCCTGGTGAAACTGTAACACAGGACATGATGAATGCTAAACAGCAGAAGCTATAGACAGGGCTAAGCAATCCCATAACCTACAGATCAGATCAAAGCTCTGCAATCCTGCCGTATCCAGTTGTGAATGGTGGTGGACAAGTAAACAACTAACAGGAGGTGGCAGCTCAAGAACTAGTCCAACGTCAAGAAGAGTAGAGCCTAGCACGCTGTCAAGACTGGAACTTTTGCAAACATCTTCAGTGAGAGTTCCAAGTGGATGATCCATCTCAGCCTCCTAAGATCCCTACCATCACAGATGCCAGTCTTCAGCCAATTTGATTCACTTCAACTGACAAGAGACAACTGGGCGTACTGGATACAGCAAAGGCTATGGGCTCTGACAACATCCCAGCTGTAGTGAAGACTTGTGCTCCAGAACAAGTAATACCCCTAACAAAGCTATTCCAGTACAGCTAAAACACTGGCATCTACCAAACAATATGGAAAGTATGCCCTATCTTTAAAAAGACAGACAAATGCAATCACCACTGCAGTCTACTCAATCAGCAAAGTGATGGAAGGTGTCAAGTGCTATCAAGAAACTCTTACACACTATAACCTGCTCATCGATGGTCAGTTTTGGTTTCCGCCAGGACCACTCTGCCCCAGAACCCCTTACGACCTTGACCCAAACATGGACAAAAGAGCTGAATTCCTGAAGTGGGAGGAGTGTAACTGCCCTTGACATTAAGGCAGCCTTTGACCAAGCGTGGCATCAAGGAACCCTAGTAAACTTGAAGTAAATGGGAATCAGAGAAAATTCTCCCCCGGCTGGACTCATTCTTAGCTCAAAGGAAGATGGTGGTTGTTGGTGGCCAATCATCTCAGCCCAGGACATCACTGCAGGAGCGCCTCAGAGTAGTGTCCAGGCCCAAATCATCTTCAGCTGATTCCTCAATGAACTTCCTTCCATTATAAAAGGTCAGAAATGGGGATGATTTTACAGTGTTGTGTTATGATCCTGTAGTTTTTTTCCCCCCGGGAAGAATGCGGTGTGCCTTTAAGGCCGGAAAAGAGCCGTACTGCTTTAAGGCAGCAAGCTCTAAAGACTGAGTCAAAGAGTGCATTCTCGATGCCTTGGAGATAGCCATTTAGAGACTGCGATTCAAAGGGTGCATTCTCGTTACCTTGGATACAGCCACTCGGATTGAGCATCAAGAAATAAATTTGTTACAATTTAATTTTGAACTGGCTTATGTTAGAACAGACTGTTCTAACAAAAGACTCAGGCAGACAGCTGTGTTAGCACCTGAAAGAGCTCTCAGCTCATTTAAACTGAAGGAAGAGAATTTAGTCTGTTTATTTATAATTCTCTCAAAATTTTTTAAAAAGTCAAACCAAAACAGAGATCTCTGATAATTTAAACTGTGACTACATTTTTAAGTCTCAAAATTCTAAAGCCAGATTGATTCTATTGAAAGTGGTTGTGAGTTGTTGATCTACTGTGGTCATTGCTGGAGAAAGAAAGCATCACTTACTGCTAGAATTAAACTACGGACTATTCTACTGTTGAAGAACCTTTTTTCTCCCCATTGGACAGCTGTGAGGACTTCAAGCAACACTGGACTTTATCTCCAGCAGGAGCGTGAATTTGCAAGGATTCTATTTTTTTCCCATTTTAAATGCTGTTTATATGTTCATAGTGTTTAAGAATTTAGTTTTTCTAATTAAACAGATAATTTGTTGATTTAAAAGACACCTGGTTTGGTTAGCCTCATTCAAGGGCTAATAGATAGTACAATTTGGTTGGGTCTTTAATTTGGAAAGTTTAAAACGTCAGGCGATCTGTGGAGGGATGGGATGAATTAACAGTGCGGTTCTCCCACCATAATCAGAATTGTATATCTTGATTGGGGACTTTGAGTGGAGCAGTCATTCGTAACAAGTTCCATTCACAATTCCTCAGATACTGAAAAACAGTCCTTGCCTGCATGCAGCAAGACCTGGAATACATTCAAGCTTGGGTCAGTAAATGGCAAGTAACATTCCCACCACACGAGTGCCAGGCAATGACCATCAACAAGAGCGAGTCAAACCACCTGCCCATGACATTCAACAGCATTACTGTCACTGAATTTCCCACCAACAGTCCTGAGGGTCACTATTAACCAGAAACTTAATTGGACGAGCTACATAAATACTGTGGCTAAAAGAGCAGGTCGGAGACTGTGCATTCTACAGCACACAACTCGCCTCCCGACTCCTCAAAGCCTCTCCATCATCTGCAAAGGTACCAGTTACAAGAGTGATGGAAGACTCTCACTTGCCTGGATGAGTGCTGCTCTAAACACCTTAAGAAGCTCGACACCATCCAGAACAGAGCAGACCACTTAATTGGCACTAATCAGCTTGGAACATTCAATCCCTCCACTGCCAGCACACCATGGCAGTAGTGTGTACCATCGACAAGATGCACTGCAGCAATTCAACATGATTTCTTGGACGGTACCTTCCAAATCCTCAACCTGTACAGGCTAGAAGGACAAGGACAACAAGCACATGGGACCACCACCACCTGCAAGTGCCCCTCCAAGGTACAGACCATCCCAACTTGGAAATGTATCACCATTCCTTCGTCACTTGGTCACAATCCTGGAACTCCCTACTTAATAGCACTGTGGGTCTATCTAAACCACACAGACTTCTGCAGTTCAAGAAGGCAACACACCACCATCTCAAGGGCAATTAGGAATGGGCAATAAATGTTTGCCTTGCCACATCCCATGAATATAACAAAATATTCAAATATAAAAACAAATCTGTATATAATACTGCATTAAGATCATGTTGTTTTCCTTTACTTTGCACACCCTTTTGTGCTATACATTTGATTTGCTCCATTAAATACTCCTACGCGAAATTTTCCTTTGATGGAACTTTCTGGTCACTCTCCTTGAATTACTACTTACCTTACAAAAAAAAAATTCTTTTTAGATAAGAAGAGATCTGCAAATGACTTTTCCGAGGAGTCTTTCTCCAAAACCTAACTTCAACTATTCTCAATTGAATTCCAAAAGAGCTTTTGTCTCAGCCTTAATACCAGCTATCTTGTAAAAACACAAGAGCAGTCATTCTTCCAATTATGGGATTATGCCTGGCATCGCTATTTCTGGTACAGATAAAATTGATAGGTTGGGGTGGTGGTAAGAAGAGTTAAACTGGCCTCTTGCCAAAGGGCATGAAGGCAAAGGATTGACAGCATCTGTTTTCCAACCATAAAGCAAAGAATGACACCCATAAGAGAGAATTAAAGGGCTGCAGAAGCTAAAACAACTGCAATTAGCTAAGTATGTATTACCAATATTTAGAGAAACAGTTTACTTATAAACACTGGTTTATGCATTTTGGGATTGAGAAAAGTAATAGTTCTATGAGATTGGCAGTAGACATTACAATTAAAAAAATGATGGTTGGTCACTGAATCAGTTTTTTTTAAAAACAAATTTCTTACTCTATTTCAACTCCGTGCTGTAGTTGAGGTGTTGAGTTAACTAGATGGATGGGAACCCTTGCTGAAGCATCTCACATCATAATACAGATGCAACCATGTGTCAAACAATAGTGTTAATTTATCTATTTTCACTGAGTTATTTGCCCTTTAAAGCTATCAAAACACGATTGTAGCAACATTTGCAATTCCAAATGGTTTGTATTCCATCAAGCATTCCCAAATATTTTTCACCATTCTGCTAATTCCTATTCATGTGTTGAAAGGGGAAAGACCATATCCATCTTTTAAAACTTGCAAGATCAGTCAGTGTGCCAAAAAATTGGGGCTAGAAACCAATTAATTCCTAACATTCAAATTACAATGTAGATTTTAGATTTCAATCAATGTGTTACATAAACAGCAATACAATACCTGCTAACATGACCTGTTTACTTTCAAAATGTTTTTTAATTCATTCATGGGATGTGGGCGTCACAGACCAGGCCAGCATTTATTGCCCATCCCTAATTGCCGTTTGAACTGGGTGGCTTGCTAGGCCATTTCGAGGGCATATAAGAGTTAACCACATTGCTGTGGATCTGGAGTCACATGTAGGCCAGACCAGGTAAGGACAGTAGATTTCCTTCCCTAAAAGGACATTAGTGAACCAGATGGGCTTTTAACAACAATCGACAATGGTTTCATGACCATCATTAGACTAGCTTTAAATTCCAGATTTATTAATTGAATTCAAATTCCACCTTCTGGATTCGAACCCATGTCCCCAGAGCAATACCTGGGTCTCTGGGTTACCAGTCCGCCACCGCCTCACCTGCAATTAATCATAAAAAACTACATATTTATTTTTAAAACTTATTCTAAGTAGTGATATAGTCACACAACAAAGCTTTGAAACGTCATTCATTTGTGGGCATAAATAAATGAAATATGACAATTGAGGTTTCAGGCTCTATATTGACACAAACCTTTGTCTTCTATTGCTATGATCTTTTAGAGCCATTATTTTGTAAAACCTTATCTGGAACCTTGAAGGATCACATTCTGCCTTTACACACTGATGTTCAAAAAGCAACACTCTAAGCCCTGTAGCTGCATAGGAAATGAGCAAACCTTACTTCTGGTAGAAGACTCGCAGGTTTAGTCAAAATTCCTCCCACATATACAACATTGGGCAATGTAGGTCGAGGAAACTCCAGTGCTACATCCGTGCAAAGCATCCATAAGCTGGAACCCTGTATTAAATCATACATGGAGCGTTCAGGCTCAATTTTGTACTTCAGCATTATTCGCTCATATTTTGGCAAGAACAGAAAATTCACACCAAAGCGTGACACTAAGTACACTACAATATTTGAAATTCGTTGAAATAAATTCATGTTGTCTGTAAGGAGAGAGTTGAACTCTGGTACATAGGCTAGCGGTGTTGGAGCACCAACTTCTGCTGGGTACCAGAGACCAGTGGAAAAGACTGCATACTTCACTCCCAGAAGGTGTGCTATTACAAAGCCACACATTTCATTGGGGTCCACCAAAAGTAAATCAAACTTTTCTTCTTTGAGCTGAGCAATGAAACCCCGACTGCCAACCATAATGTCACAGTTCTTAGAGTAATGCTCCAGAATGTCAAAGAGCTCTAATGCTGTTAGCCTTCCTGAGAAAATGTTCCTCATCTTGGACTGCAAAAATTCATCTGCTGTTGTGCTATTGAAGAAGCCAGGATACCGCAGCAGTCTAAAGTAATCCGATGAAGGGATCTCTCTACCTTCAGACACTGCGAACACCGTCTCATGTCCATGCTCATGTAAAGCCTTAGCTAGGGTCTTGAAAATGTAGAGATGGCTTTCAAACATTATCGGCGGCACAACCACAATTTTGGCAGCCTTTGAAATTTCCACAAAGCACCAAAGTAGCGTGAGGATTTGGAAGTACAACTTCATGGCTGAAAATACAGAAAAAGCAATATCAGCACCAATTGCAACTACTTGTGTTCTTACACAACTTTTAATAACCATAAAAAGTTCTGAAATTCTACAAAAGGAGGACATGGAGTTTAAATTATAACTAAAAAAAGCCATGTTCTGTCAATATATACATAACTTGCATTCATCTTCCAAATTATTATAATTTGATATGGTACATAACAAGCACTTCACTGTCAACACAACTTATGACATACAGTCACTATTATCCCAACAAATAGAGCAGCTAATTTGTACACAGCAAGGTCTCACACATCACATCAGATAAAACATCAGTTAATTTGTTTTTGAGAGGCGAGTTGAGGAAGGAATGCTGGCCAGAACAACAGAAATCACCTTGGCTTCAAGTGGTGGAAGTTTGAAGTCTACCATAACCACTACAGTAGGCAGACTATGTGTCTGAAGGTTTTCAGTTTTTCCTGGGTTAAGAACCTTCGTTAAGTGCCAATGTTCTCTGGTGGCCCCTACCTAAATCTATGAAGGACAATGCCATCTATCCACAAGAGAACAGGACTGCCAAAAGACTTATTTGAAAAGAAAAAGAAAAGTACACAGCAAGATGACAGACAGTAATCCAACAAACAGACCGACTGGAAATTCCATATGGACCCCCCTGGTATTATTACTTGGAGCTCAGTTTTACAAACCTATTGTTTAGGGCCATATCTCACTTGTGAATATTATGGGGTAAAACAGCCGCATGAAATTACTTTAACCCTGCTAAAAGATAAAATTGGAATTTTATGTCTCCAGAGGCAAAAGGTTGCTTACATAAAAAGGACCAAAGCTGACTTTACAGCTGATTGGAATGCAAAAATCACAATCTAAAATGAATTGAAAGTATGCTGGCTTTTAAGCACAACCAAAGTTTCTACAAACTGAAAAAGTCAAGGCATTTGCATTATTCATAGGTTACAAAGTAAAATCACCACCACAGTACAAACAAGCCAATATGAAATAAACCAGTAGCATTTGTTCAATTTAAAACATATCTAAAAATGTAGCTAATTTGAAATGTTCAAAATAATTATGTTTTTTGTGACAGAAGTAACTAAAGCTTGAGAGCAACAGGTAGGAATGCTGGGCAGAAAGGGAAAGAGGAGAGAGGAGAGAGAAGAGAGAAAGGAGAGTGAGGCGAGAGACTAGCATCTGCAAAAGAACAAACAACATGTGAGGGACAGATCGTATGCATGTAAAGCAGGAGGGTAGGGGTCAATGAGGAAGGTAAAAGACGGATGGAGGGAGGGGAAAGAGAGATTGAGTGTGTGAAAGGAGTGAGAGCATAGAGGGAAAGCATGCAGAGAGCATGAGCATATGCAAAGGAGTGGTGCCAGGCAAGTGCATGCTGTCAGGAACATACAATATGCCAAATGAGAAATATTAATTCATTGGTTGTAAACTTACATTAGACTATTAAAAAAAGCATCCTGTAACTTTAAAAAAAAAAACTGGCAGTCAAGATGGCCACTGCAATTTGCATCTGAAACACCTTTGCACAAAAACCCAACTGCAGACAGAAGTCTGAGAAGCCCTGGACCCAGAACAATGGCTTGTTCTAAGTAATTGAATTACCTAGGATTGCTTCATTAGTACGGCAGCCTAGGTCCCTGGGCTTTAATTGTCCTGAGGCGGGACTTCCACCCACTTGAGGGAGGAGGTTCCACATCACTGTGCTGCCGGCCAATCAGCGGGCCGGCACCTCTTAGTCCCGGCAGCGCCACCGGGAGTGGTGGCCACTGCTGGGACTGCAGCCCAGCCAACACAAAGGAGCCTGGAGGGAAGGCAAGTAGGGGCATGCCTCACCAGGGGGATCAGTCCTTCCCTAGTGAGGCTGGAGTGGTCGTTTGAGGGGAGGGGGGATGGGGGGTGTCTTGGGTCACGGGGGTGAGTTGGGAGGCAGGGGCAGCCCTCAATCGGGCACCCTGTGCCTGACTGCCATGCCCTCCTACTGGGGCGGGAAGGCCAGCATCTCTCGCTGGGCGGCCTTTCACATCCCCAGCACACCCACTTGCCACGGGTAAAATACCCGTGGAGGTGGGCGAGGGCCACTAAGTGGCCACTTAAGGGCCTTGATTGGCCTTGGGCAGGCGGGCCGTCTCCCACCCCCCCCATCCGACGCCATAAACTTGTCCGGAGGTGGGACAGGGGCAAGTCGGCCTCCCGGAACCTGCCGCTCAATTTTGCGCCAACCCCACACCACCATCCGACCCACTGGGGCGGCATAAAATTCCGGCCATTGACTTTGAAAGAGAAACCCCTCCGAGTGTAAGTATTGGCATTCTGGAACCTGTGTAGCCAATTCTGAATCTTGTATCTCATTAAAACAAAGGGATGAGAGAACCATGTGACTGTCCATCTCTACAAAAACAAGAATTTTGTTACACTCAAAGACAACAAGCAGTAACTGAAACTGCAGCAGCAGAGAAAGTTGCATGTTTCCCTATCTCTCTCCCCAGAAAACATCAAGTTTGAAAATAGTCTGCAACTATGGACCCTTCAAACTGCTACAGTCAACGACCAGGGGAAGAGATCAGACTGCAATCCTACCTTCAAGAAAACCCCAAGCAAAGCAGGCCAACCACAAAGTGTACTTTGACCAGCAAGGACTTCAAGAATACAGCTTCAGCTGAGGACTACCAGATCATCCACTTCACAGACTGTTCCATTCATTATAGACTTTAATTCAACCACCAAATCCATTTTTCCCTCTGTGATCTGTGTGTGTGCGTGAGCGTGTGCGAGATTCTTGAGAATGTGTGCGTGAATGTGTCGAGTATTTGGTTAAATTATTTTAAAATCAGGGTTAGAGTGTTAAATACAATAAACTTACCTCTTTCTTGTTTAAACTAAAGAAAACCTGTCCGATTGTTTTTTTCACCATCACAGTAAAAGTAAAATGGTAAAACATTCAAGGAGGTGGTAAACACAATCATTCTTTAAAAAGGAATAAGCCCTGTTGCGGTCAAATAAGAGGAAGGTCAAGAGGGGAGCCCGAGACCACCTCCTCACCTAGCCATAACAATCCAAAGGGCCGGTAGGGGAAATGGCAGAGGATGGAATCACTTTCTATACCAGTGCATCTGAAACCTGTTAGAACTTCCTCAGCCAAGGATTCTCTTCTGTGGTTGACAGGACCCTCAAACTTGTTCATCCCATTTCCCATACTGCCACCCTTACCCCATCCCCTCCCTCCCAGAACGGTAAAGGTAGATGAGGGCAAGGGGAACCCAACCAGTTTGAACATTCAACAGCTTATCCAGTGTCTTCAGCAAAATGCCATAAAATACATCTTCCCTTCCCAACTAAATGAAGGGACTGTTTCTATCACAGCATTCTGATCCACTCATCACTCCTAACACATGCTTCCCTTCCTTCAGCATCTTTCCATGCAAGGGCAAGTGATGCAACAGCTGTTCTTGCACTAGCTCCCTTTCCACCACCCAGAATGCCAAACACTGCTTCCAGGTGAAAAGGATTTGCATGTATTACTTTAAATTGAGTATGCTCTATTTGTTGCTCACAATGTGATCGGGGGAGACCAAATGCAGATTGGGTGAACATCTCTGTTTAGTCACAAGAGTGACCCTGAGCTTCCAGTCACTTGCCACTTTAAATCTCTATCTCAAAGTCCTTGGTCTCCTACGCTGTTCCAATGAAGCTCAGCACAAGCTCGAAAAACAGCACTTCATCCTTCCAGCCTCAACACTGATTTTAACTTTGTATCTCAAACCCCTCCCATTTTTTCCAGGCTGCAGGTTCTGCTAATGGAGGATGGCTGCACCAGAGCGACTGAAAGCAAAGAAGATGTGGTATCTCTTACTGGTACATGATCCGCAGGGAGGTCCTTAACCAAAGGTCTTACCTGCCTTTCTTCCACCACATTCGCAGGACATGGCACCCTCTCCACTGCCAGATTTTCATGCTTCCCTCTCACTCTGCCATTATGCTGTTACAATTTACACCTCCTCTAGACCCATCTCGTTTGTTTACTTGTCCCATTATCTTCTATCTTTCAACATCATTCCGTGTCATTTAATGACGTCTGCCCTCCACCCAATCACAGACCTTTCCCTGCTTCCCTGGCTCTGTATATCTCCAAGATCTTCCAGTTCTGATGCAAGATCACTGACCTGAAATATATGTTAACCTCTCCATAGATGCTGCTTAACTTGATAGAAAGCATATATAAAAACTATATACAAAATTCAAATTTTTCCCCCATTTCTCTAATGTTCTCTGCATTCTCAATTTTCTTTCCTTATGGTTTCAACTTTTTCCCCAGTTTCAGCACTTCATTTTTCATTAAAATTGCTTACAAATTTTCACTTCATATTTACAGTAGTTCAATTCTCCATTTACCTGGCTTTCCTACATTTCTTAAGTTCCCATTTTTATTTCAATTCTCCACCCGCTCCCCCCATCTTCAACAAGATGCATAGTGGTTTACTCCCACTGATCTGGAAAGCTCTTGTAATTAGAAAACATATACACTGGTTCTGTATTTATATTGCAGAAACTGGTCTTAGAATTGTGGCTGCAATGTAAAAATGCATCTCTCTAGCTTTTGGTCTTAGCAAAACCTGATGAGTTCACCTTCAGGTTGCAGCCGACTTTGTCAAGACACAGAGGTGTCAAGGATGAATGCCACTACCGTGGATCTTGCACGATCTAAACAAACGATCTAGAACTTGAATTTTTCTACCCCAGGGTGTGCTGTGCATCTCTGGTCTTACACACTTTTTAACCAAGCATCTCTGCCACCAGTTGAATTTTTAATGCTTAGTGAGTGCAGGTACAAGTGTTTGCACAGTCTAAATTGACAGTCAAATTAACTCTGGGTGGTTTAAAAAGCACCCAGATTAAAGGCATCCCTAGGCATTTTTTTTTTTAAAAAGCTGGTTAAACACTACAATGGAGTTATACTCCATCTGACAAACCTAAACAGTGGGAGACCATATCCTCCAGAATTTTCTTTCCCATCCGCTTCCTTCGGGAATCAGGTTGAGTATGGACTTGAGATTTACACTACAAATTTGCTGCTGCTGCCCTGATATGTTCTAGTGTTAATACTCCCTAAATTGTTTATTAAATTAAATGTAATAGGGGTTATTCAATCTACACTACAAATAGCAGTGATAACACTAGTGAAAGACCGTAAAGCTAAATTCTATGATTTCTGTTGGTTTATTACTTCTCATGCTCCCTCCACATGTAAAAAAATACAAGATCAATGAAAGTAAAAGTTAGAAATAGTGAAGATTAAATTCATGAGAAAAGTCATTTCTACAATCTATTTAAAATTAAATGTGTAGAGAACGCTGTTATAACTATGTAGAGTAGCTGCATGGCAAAAGATTCAACTTTACTAATCACACACCTAATTCATGCTGCTGTGTCTGAACATTTAATCAGCTGTAAAAGAGCAAAATAACCATTCGGCACTTAACATTACAAGCCTGGCTAAGGGCTGTAATGCTTACAATTGCTTTGCATCAGTCACTGGAGGAGAACAAGCAGCAATAATTTGCAGCTATCACAGAAAAAGGCCCCAGGGATAAAAAGTGAATGCTGAGGCAGAGGAAAGATTGGGAGCGATCAAAGAGGTAGGTTTCATAAAGGGTCTTAAAAGTAGGTGGCGGAGTTAGAGATTGATATTCCGTATTCAAATCAATTAGGACTAGACAGTTGAAAGATATTTTAAAAAAACACACTATTTGAAAGCAGTGAGAAATGGAAAGACATGAGTAAAGAACAGAGAGTGATTTGGAGTAAAAGATTTATTTTGAAAAGACTGGCAGAAATTCTGAGTGTCTATTGTGTAGCGTAGCACTGACTCATCAGAAGGTCCCAGATTCAATTCTCAGTTGATGCTGAATTAGCTAGGGAGGAACTGTTGTTGCTACAAATGACCCTGATGACAACCCACACTAAAGCAAGAAACAAAAATCAGGATTTTTCTTTCTGTTCATCCTCCTGCAGGAAAGTGCATATGTGGAAATCAGCCAAGAATAGGACTGCGTGTCATTGCGATACCCTCCATCATTAAATTGCCTGACGACTCAGTGAACTTCATAAGTAAAGAGCAGCCACTTGGAATCAGAGGGCTGCTGTTGTCCACAGGAAGTTAAGCATTGCATATGATAACACCTACAGAAAAAGAACGAGTGTAAACTGGGGCTAAATTAAGCTGGCTAAATCTGGTTTTAAATGGAATACAGATAATATGCAATATAATGGTATTCTAGTGCTGCAAATTTGCTCCCAAAGCAAACGAAGATGTTATCTATAGCCTAAAGGTAGAAATATTCTTCATATTTCAATACATTAGTGCCAATGTGCATAGGACAACAGATTTGAAAATGAATGTTAAAAGAAACAAACAATGTTAACATAAAAGGGCTGGGGAGACAGTGCAAGTTAGATCAACTTTTGGGACAAGAGTCAAATTCAATCAGCAGATTAAAATCATATTTCTGCCATATATAAGTATGTGAAACAAATGAGTGCAAAACAGAAAGAATTTGTATTTACATAGTACCTTTCATGACCTCATGGCAGGCCAAAGCTCTATAGAGTCAATGAAGTTCAATTCCCAAAATATAGTTACCATAATAGAGGACGTTCAACCAATTTGTAAACATCAAGGTCCCACAAAGAGCAATGAGATAAATGACCAGATAATCTGTTTTATAGTGACAATTAAAAGATAACGTTAGACAGAACACCACTGCTCTCTGAATAGCACCATAGGGTCTTTTTCACATCCAATGAAGAGGGCAGGAAGATTTAGCTTAACTTCTCCTCCAAAAGAGGGCACCATCAACACTGCGCAGTACTTCCTCAGTACTGCACTGAAGTGCCAGCCTAGATCAGGGATCTGTAATCTGCAGCTCATTAAGGACTTGCGCAGCTCCCAAATGTGATTACCATCAAAATGGGTTTTATCAATCAATGCCTTGTTCTGACTTTTAAAACTTTATTAGCATGGCACTTGTGAGAAAGTTCAATTAACTGTTTTGTAAAAACCTTTAAAATGTTGAAATGTGTCTGTTCTGCTTTTCATTATTGTTGGTATTTTAGTAACAGCATTGCAGCTCTTAAGATATTACGTCTTTGACAAAATTTTAAAATGGCTCTTCTCGTTAACGTTGTTGACTTCTGGTCTAAATTATTCTAAGTCTCTGGAGTGCAGCTTGAACCCACTACCTTCTGTCTCAGAGGCAAGAAACAAGGTTAACACAATGGCCTCACTGATAACCATACTTCAAGAAATAGTTTTAAAAAATTAAATGTCATAGGAACGTAGGAGGAGTAGACCATTCAACCTGTTGAACCTGCTCTAATTAGATCATGGCTGACCATCTACGTCAACTGCATCATTTGCCCACGCTATCCCAATATCCAGATATCCATCGATTTCTGTCTTGAACATGCTCAATGATTGAGCTTCCACAGCCCTTTGTGGTAGAGAATTCCAAAGATGCACCACCCTGAGTGAAGAAATTCTTCATCTCAATCTTAAATGGCCTATCCCTTATTCTGATACTATGTCCCCTGATTCTAGACTCACCAGCCAGGGGATTAAATGGCCTACCCCTTATTCTGAGACTATGTCCTCTGGTTCTAGACTCTCAAGCCAGGGAAAACATCCAATCTACATCCACCCTGTCATGCCCTGTAAGAACTTTATGCGTTTCAACGAGATCACCTCTCATTCTTCAAAACTCGAGAATACAGGCCCATTTTCCTCAATCTCTCCTCATAAGTCGATCCCACCACCCCAGGGATTTGTCTCGTGAGCCTTCGTTGCACTCTCTACGGCAAGTATTTCCTTCCTTAGATCAGGACACTAAAATTGTACTCAATATGGCTCTATACCATTGCATCAAGACTTCTTCACTCCTGTACTCAAAACCTCTTACGATGAAGGTCAACATACCATTTGCCTTCCTAACTGCTTGCTGCATGCTAACTTTTAGTGACTCATGAACAAGGACATCAAACCTTTGAACATCAATACTTCCCAACCTCTAACCATTTAAAAATACTTTGTCTTTGTGTTTTCTACTAAAGTGGATAACTTCACATTTATTCAGACTATATTCCATCTGCCATGTTCTTGCCCATTCACTTAGCCTGTCTGTCCAAGTCCAATTGAAGCCTCGTTGTATCCTCCTCACAACTCTCATTCCCACCTAGTTTTGTCACACCAGCAAATTTGGAAATATATTTGGTTCCCACATCCAAATCATTTATATAGATTGTGAACAGCTCTGGTCCTAGCACTGACTACTGCGGTACCACACTAGTAACAGCCTGCCATCCTGAGAATGACCCATTTATTCCTACTCTCTGCTTTCTGTCTATTAATCAATTCTCAATCCATACCAATAAAATCCCCTCAATCCCACATGCTCTAATTTTGTTTACTAACCCAAACCTTATCAAAAGCCTTCTAAAAATCTAAATACACCATATCCACTAGCTCTCATTTATGCTACAAGTAACATCCTCAAAAAACTCCAACAGGTTTGTCAAACATGATTTCCCGTTCATAAATCCATGTTGACTCTGCCCAATCATATTTTTTTTCAAGTGTCCAGTTATCACATCCTTTAATAGATTCTAACATTTTCCCTACTATTGATATCAAACTAACAGGTCTATAGTTTCCTGTTTTCTCTATCCCTCCTTTCTTAAATAGTGGGGTTACATTTGCTATCTTTCAGTCTACAGGAACCTTTCCAGAAACTATAGAATTTTGAAAGATAAGCACCAATACATCCACTATCTCCAAGGTCACCTCCTTCAACACTCTGGGATGTAGCTCATCTGGTCCAGGGAATTTATTAACCTTCAAACCAGTTAATCTTTCAAGTACTACCTCTTTTTTAATACCAATTTCTTTACGTTCATTTTCACAAGTCCCTTGGTTCCCTTGTATTTCTGGGAGATTTTCTGTATCTTTGTCCATGAAGATAGACACAAAGTAATTGTTTTTTCTCCTGTCTCCACCTGTAATCTACTCTCATTCCTCCTCACTAATCTTTTCTTTTCTACAAACCTAAAACAGTCTGTCTTTATGTTTCTCGCTAGCTTGCATCCATATTCTCTTTTCACTATCAGTTACTTGGTCATCCTTTGCTGGATTCTAAACTGCTCCCAATCCTCAGGCTTACCACTTTTTCTAGCAACCTAATAAGCCACTTCCTTTAATCTAATGCAATCCTGAACTTCTTTTTAGTCATGATTGATTCATCTTTCCTGTCGGTTTTTGTGTCTGAGAGGAATATATATTTGTTGTAGACCACATAATAGCCATTGCCTATCAACCGCCAAATTTAGAGATACAGCACTGAAACAGGCCCTTCGGCCCACCGAGTCTGTGCCGACCATCAACCACCCATTTATACTAATCCTACACTAATTCCATATTCCTACCACATCCCCACCTGTCCCTATATTTCCCTACCACCTACCTATACTATGGGGCAATTTATAATGGCCAATTTACCTATCAACCTGCAAGTCTTTGGCATGTGGGAGAAAACCGGAGCACCCGGAGGAAACCCACGCAGACACTCAGTGTATTTTCCCAATCCACCATAGCCAACTTGCTCCTCATACCTTCATAGTTTCCTTGTTTAGATTTAAGGCCCTAGTTTCAAAATGAACCATATCACTTTCAAACTTAAATGTAAAATTCTGTCATATCATAGTCACTACTTTCCAAAGGTTATTAGAGTCAGAGAGATACAGCACCGAAACAGGCCCTTCGGCCCACCGAGTCCGTTCTGACCATCAATTTATACTAATCCCATTTTTTCCCCCTCACATCCCCACCTTCCCTCAATTCTCCTACCACCGACCTACACTAGGGACAACTTTTCACAATGGCCAATTTACCCATCAACCCGCAAGTCTTCGGCATGTGGGAGGAAACCGGAGCACCCGGAGGAAACCCACGCAGTCTCAGGGAGAACTTGCAAACTCTGCACAGGCAGTACCCTGAACTGAACCCAGGTCGCTGGAGCTGTGAGGCTGCAATGCTAGTCACTGCGCCTCCCCCACTGTGCTTATTAATCAGCACTTTCTCATTACATAGTACTAAATCTGAAATAGCCTTATCACTAATTAGTTCTTCAACGTACTGCTCCAGAAACCCATCTTGCAAACGCTCCAAGAATTCATCCTCCATAGCACTAGTGATTAGGTTTACCCAATCTGTATGTAAATTGACGTCGCCCAGTATGGCTGTATTATCCATGTTACATGCACCTCTAATTTCCTGATTTATACTGTGGTCAACATTACCACTACTGTGACCTATGAACAACTCCCACCAATGTCCGTTGTCCCCTGCTGTTTCTTAGCTCTTCCCAAATTGATCCTATATCTTGATCCTTTGATCCAAGATCCTCTCTTACTAATGTACTGATCTCATCCCTTAAAAGTGCTACCCCACCTCCTTTTCCTTTATACCCATCCTTCCGAAATGAACATCCTTGAATATTCAGTTCCCAGTCTTGGCCACCCTGTAACCACATCTCAGTAATGGCAATTAAATAATACACATTTACCTCTATTTGTGCCTTCAAATCAAACCTTGTGAATGCTGCGTGCATTCAGATAGAGCATCCTTAACTTTGTCTTTTTAACATTATTCCGCATTCTGATTCTATTTGATGCTTTCCTTTGCCCGTCTTCTAATTTCACTTACTGCTTTTCTACTTCCTGCTACCAGTTTTGCTTCCCTCCAATCTTCCCTTATTGCTAACTTGCTCTCTTACCTTCTCCTCTTTCTCTATATTATCACATGGGTACAGTAAGTGCTGCACTTCTGGTCAGAATGGATGATTTTTCTGAAATAAGTCAGTATAAATTTTAACTTAAGTCTGTCACTGACTTTCTGATCCATGAAACTTTCATTAAGCCCTCCAGTAACATTGTAGTATTTGATTAAACAATAGACCCTCAGTTGTCCATATGGATTTCTAAAAACAATTAACTAAATTCCCAGATTTTTTGTTTGTTAAAAGCTGATGTTCTTCCGAATTTCTCTCCTTGCCAAAACCCAACACCAATTTCCCCTCCACACCACCCCCCCCCCACACCAACTAGCTCCCACCCCAAAAAAACTCCTATTGTTTCTTGCCAAAATTTAAGTCCGGGGATGCATGTGCATTACATTGTAATGCCAGGTAGCAGACCGAAGAGATTTGATAATTACTAGAGCTACATTAACAAAATGGAAACACTGCATACAGCGGTCAGAACTTAGCTTATAGCACATAAGGCAAACTAACTTTCAGTCAGACTTCAAAAATATTTGTCCTTTATGATACTTTGATGTACTCCTGTAAACACTAAAAGGTTAACTGTTAACAGCATTGTCCATTGACAACTATGGCTAAACTAGCTTCCCAGTATTATTGATGAAAACTTACTACTTCTGGAATTGCCACTGAGACCCAAAAATATAGTGTCTGAACTGCTTAACTAAATTTCATGCTTGTTTTGAGATGTTCAAAATAAAAACTTTTCTTCAACTGATTTTCGATGAATTTACCGTTTGCGATTTTTTCTCTTCTGGCTTTTGATGCCAAAATTAGAACTGAAAAAAACAAAAATTGTTTAAAAATTAAATTAACTATCGAAACTGACTTTAACCTCCCCAAATGTGAAGAAAGGATGTGAAGACTTGAGAGGATGTGGAAAAGATTTACGAGAATGCTTCCAGCAATGAATGACTTCAGTTATGTGGATTAGATATGAGAAGCTGGGATTGTTCTCCTTAGAGAAGGTTGAGGGGAGATTTGATAGAGGTGTTCAAAATCATGAGTGGTCTAGAGAGAGTAGATGGAGAGAAACAATTCCTACTGGCAGAAGGGCCGAGATCCAGAGGACACCGATTTAAGCTGACTGTCAAAAGAACCAAAGGTGACAGGAGGAAAACCTTTTTTAAAAACTCAGCAAGTGCTTAGGATCTGGAATGTACTGCCAAGTGTCTGGTGGAGGCAGATTCAAACATGGCTTTCAAAGGGGAATTGGATAAGCGCCTGAAGAGAAAATATTTGCAGGGCTACAGGGAACCGGCTAGGGAGTGGGACTAGCTGATTAGTTCTTGCAGCAAGTCAGCTCGGACACAGCAGGCTAAATGGCCTTCTTCTGCGTGTAACCATTTTATGAAATATCCAACAGAATGGAAGGGCCTTCTCAGATTACTGTCAATGTCTCTGCCTTTCCCCATTCAGCCATCTATCTTCTGACAGCAATCTATTTATTACTCCTAGTGATATCACAACAGAAATCTGTGAGCTGGCTGATCAGCTATCTTCCAACTGAACAAACACACATACCTTTCCCCAAAACTCAATATGCACGCCACAAAATTTCTGCTCAGTTTTAACATACTCCTGCAGCCAAGATGTCAAATTATTATAGATTAATCTTGAATGCAAAATAGTTAACAAAAAAAAGTACAAAGCATTTCAGCTATGCTGCCCATCCTTACCTTCCTAATGCATCATGAAATCAAGCTAAAGGGCTCATCGATGGCAGATAATGAGAATAGTGTACACCTGACCACCGACTCAGCATATGTAACTGGTCACAGTTAATGTAACTCCTAGCTTTACTGCACTTGCAGCTGATTATGCCCAGATTAAAATTTACATCGACACAAAAAACAGGAGACAATGGCAAATCAAAGGATGCTGTAACTGTTGAAAAAGGCATGCTGTCAAAGCTTTTCACCTTGCACTCATCAGGATAGACAAAAGAACGCCAAATTTCAGAAGGGAGCAACAATTTATACTGCATGAGAAAAGGGGTACTGATTGGTGGAGGGGTTGCCATGGAGAATGCACCAGGGAACTAATGTCCTCCACACTTCTGTTTAACTCAAAAAAAGGCACAACGCCTGGACATGTTCCATTTGCCTGCAGAGGACAGGTCCCTGCTTATGAACGTATGTAGCCTCCAGCAAGCACAAGCGAGACACATCGCAAGCCCGACTGATAATCTTAAATTGGTTGTTAGTGTAATTCTTAGCACACTCAGGATTGTTCAATAAGTGTTGTCCAATTGCAGAATCACGTCTACCGTGAGACAATGGGTTCAAGTTTTGCAAGTACAGGCTAGTTGAGCAGAGTCAGTATTCTGCCTATTGCGAACAGCCGAAGGGATAAGCTGTTTGATACAATCTACTAGTCATTGGGATGTACAGCCTACACACCTGTCATCGCATGGGAACTAGAATTCATTTACCATATTACTCATCTGTGTGATAGATACTTAGGCCATATGTCCCAACGACTGTCAGTTCGTATCAAACAGCATGCCCCTTCAGTTGTTTGCAATAGGCAGAATACAGGCTGTACTCAAGCAGCCAGTACGTGCAAAACTCGGAACACACTGTATAAAGATCGAAGCGATTCGACAGCACTTACTGAACAACGCCGAGTGTGCTAAGAATTACACTAACAACCAATTTACCATCAGTCAGGCTCACGATGTGACTCACTCACCCTTGCTAGAAGCAGGCAAATGGAACTTGTTCAGGCATTGCATCTTTTTTCAACGAAACAAAAGCATGGACGACAATAGCTCCTTGGTGCATTCTCCATGGCAACACCTCCACCAATCAGTACCCCTTTTATCATGCTTTTATAGATTTCACCCCTTGTATAAATTGATGCCCCCTTTGAAATTTGGCATTCTTTTGTCTGTCCTGATGAGTGCAAGACGAAAAGCTTTGACAGCATGTCTCTTTTTTTCAGCAATACTCAAGTTTGTACTACCAATCGACTATTTGGATGCTGTAACTGTAACAAAGTTTATGCTTTGACAGGTTCAGAACAGTTCAGCACTGTGGGTGTACCTACCCCACATGGACTGTAGCGATTCAAGAAGGCAGCTCACCAACACCTTCTCAAGGGCAATTAGGGATGGGCAATAAATGCTGTCCTAGCCATGAATGCCCACATCCCAGGAATGAATTTTTTTTTTTTTTTTAAGTACCCGGAAAAAGAAATCCAAAATTGTTCAAGTGGCTTCTAAGGAGAAGAGGGTGGTAGAGCTGCAGGGGGTTTTAGGGAAGGAATTTCAACAGTCAACAATGGTGATCAAGAGGACAGGAGCACAAAATATCAGAGATGAAGGAATTAAGAGTTTGCAGAGTTGTTCAGGTGTCAGTCTTGGCTCAGTGGTCGCACTCATCTCCGAGTCAGAAGGAGGTCAGTTTAAGACTCACTCCAGGATTAAAAGCACATAACAAAAAGATGACACTTCAGTATAGCAGTACTGACAGACTGCTGCACTGTCACAGGTGCCTTCTTTCGGATAAGACATTTGTCAAGACCCTGCCTTCCCATCAGGTGGATGCAATGAATCTGCAGCACCATTTCAAAGAATAGTGGGGAGTTCTCTCAACAACCAAATTTTAAAAAACCATCTGGTAATTACCCAACTGTTGCTTGAGAGACTTCACTCCATGCAAATCGGTTACCACTTCTCCTAAATTACCCCAGTGCAGCCCTTCAGACAGGGATGCCAGAGGTAATTTTTCTACATGGCTAAGGAAAGTTACATACAAGCATACATACGAACATATGAATTAGGAGAAGTAGGCTATTTGGTCCTTCGAAACTGCTCCGCCATTCGATAAGATCATGGCTGATCTATTTGTGTCTCGAATTCCACTCTTCCATCCACCCAATAACCTTTAATTCCTTTGCCTAACAAGAATCTAACTACCTACCTCTGCCTTAAAAATATTTAATGACCCCACCTCCACCACCTTCTGTGTCAGAGTTCCAAAGTCACAAGTCAGAAAAAGTTTCTCCTCATCTCTGTCCTAAAAGGGCAAACCCTAATTTTAAAACAGATATAATTAAGGATACAAGGACAGGAATTTTAAATTGAGGGGGGTGGCAGGTGCCAAAGTAGGTCAGAAAGGAGCTGGATTTACTGCAGAATAGGAGATGGGTAATAGAGTTTTGAATAAACTCGTTTAAAAAGCATGAAGGATGGGAAGTTGGTTGAATGATAACTGGAGCAATCAACTCTGGTGATGACAAAGGGTTTCAGCAGATGGGCTGTGACAGGGAAGTGCATCTTGTAAACAGTACACACTACAGCCATGGCTGTGCCAGTGGTGGAGGGAGTGAAAGCTTAAGGTGGTGGTTGGGGTGCCAATCAAGTTGGCTGCTTTGTCCAGGATGGTGTCAAGCATCCTGTGTGTTGTTGGAGCTACTCATCCAAGCAAGTGGAGAGCATTCCATTACACTCCTGACTTGCATCTCATATGGTGGAAAGGTTGTGGGGAGTCAAGTGGTGAGTCAGTCACTGCAGAATACCCAGCCTCTGACCTGCTCTTGTAGCCATTAATATTTACGTGGCTGGTCCAATTAAGCTTCTTGTCACTGGTGACCCCAATGATGTTGATGATGGGGGATTAGATGATAATGTCAAGGGGAGGTGGTTAGACTCTCTTGCTGGAGATGGTTATTGTCTGGCACTTTAATGGCATAAATGTTACTTGCCATTTAATAGTCCAAGTCTGAATGTTGATCACGCCTTGCTGCATGCAGACATTGGCTGCTTCATTATCTGAGGTATTGCAAATAGAAGTGAACACTGCGCAATTATCAACCAGCCAAAGACAGGTAACAGAAGCTCATGGGTGCAGAACAGAGATGGTCCTCCAAAGCTGTTTTGGCCGACCTCAAATTCTGATTCAGAATTCAGGCTTCACAACGCCCCTAAACATCTAACTCCATCCTCTCCCCGCTCAACCCACCCCGCCCCCAACCCAACTGGCTCCTCTTACGCGGACATAATTTTGTTTCTCAATATCTCAGTTATCTTCTTCATAAGATTAAGAGGACGCATGGACTTGCCTGTAAAAGTTGACTTTGGCATTGAGTCAGTATCTCTATGAAGCCTCAGTCTCCCTTTAAATTTTTTTTGCATGCTCAACCACCCATCTCTGGTACATTTATGAAAATAATTGCAAATAAATACGCACTAGTGAACTGAATATTAAAATGTTTATTTAAAAACAAGTTTCAGAGTTTAGTTGATCTATGCAATTCTGGGCTTGGCCTAACTTCTGATTACAGAAACAAAGCCTTCCAAATGCATGAAGTATTTCATTCCAAACAGATACACAAATTGTGAAGTTTGTGGAAGTATTTAAAGTAGGTGTCAGCAGCTATTTTAAAAATATGACCGAGGTGGATGAGAAATTATGTAGGAGGGAAAACAAAGCAACTAGAATTTCTGATAAAAGGCCACTGTATAATAAGCCTCTATCCTTTGCTTAAAATCTGCATTTTACATTTAATTGCCCACTTGCTACAGAAACTATTAAGGATCAAGGAATCAGAATTACAAAATCATCAATAGGCATTATTTTCAGAAAATATATACTGCAAGCACAGCGAACACATTTGCAGCAAACATGTCAAATAATCAATTTTCAAAGCAGTTAGAGACTTAAGCTTCCAAATCATCACAGAATAATTCTATTTAAATTCATGCCTAATAATTCAAAAGCTAAATCACATGATTTCTATCAGCAAAAAAGAAAAGCTGAAATGGTTGACCATCTACAAATTCTGAAATTCTTTAAATGACAATCCAGGACTAATGGACCCACAGGAAGTGATGAGGCCATTAAGAAAACACTGAATTTGATTTTTCTCCTGGTAGGAAATAAAGGGCATCCCACAAACACTTCAACACAGCCTCTCAAATCTGTCATCTCTACCACCGAAGACAAGGGCAGCAAGCGCATGGGAATACCACCTGCAAAATCCAAGATCCAATTTCCAAGTCACACACCATCCTGACTTGGAAGTATAATAGCCATTCATTCATTGTCACTGGGTCAAAAACCTAAAATTCCCTAAACAGCACTGTGGAGGCTCTGTGCCAGACTGCAGTGGTTCAGTTCAGCAGCTCACCACAACCTTCTCAAGGACAATAAATGATGCCGTCACCACCGCCCACACCATGTGAATGAAACCCTCAAGGAAGCAACTGCCAATTTCTGTACAAGATAAATGTAAATTTAATTACCTACAGACTTAAAACCAGTATTTCACTTATTTTCCCCCCCACTTGAGCTACCAACAGCAGAGTGGACACAAATACAACCCAAGCAGTGATCGTGGGTATTTTACTGGTCATACTGATTACCAATGGAAAACATGGCTTGCACCTTACTCCACGGCAATATAAAAGACACTAGCAAACTAAGTTAGGTTGCAGTATGCAATTGCAGAAATAAAATTATGTAATTTGTTTTATTTTTTCCACAAGTATCACAACCAATGCTGGATTAAAAACAAATGATTGCACAATCGTGCCAATGACCAGTTCCATTTTGAAAAGGCAGGAAAGACACAGGAGTTTCTGTGAGGTTGTGCTGGTTTTATCAGTGCAATTCACCCAAAATTGACCAAACCAGTGCAAATATTCAAAGAATGTTAAGTGCAAATTACATTTGGCCCAAATTGAGTTCTTCTGATTTGTTTGCACTAGTTTAAAAATATTGCTCTAGAAGCTGATACCACTCACAAAATGAATGAACACCATTCTAAGTTTTGCTAACTGCACCTGTTGGCAGAACTTCAATGACACTTAAAATTAAGCTTGCTTTCTCTTTTTTAAAAAAAAGACGCAAGGACACCAACAAGCACATTTTAAAAGTTTTTTAATGTTCTTCAGTTTAGTAAGAAACTGACTACCCGTACACTAAAAATAGTAAATGGTTAGAATCACAAAGTTCTGTAGTTTTTTTAAAATATATTTTCAGTTATCTAAAGTCTGGTTCCTCAAAAGGTGGTGCACTAGACTGATTAAGAATGCTAATGTTTAATAAACCCATTTTCAACTGTATTAATAAGGCTCCACTAGATTACCCCTCAAATATATCAGGGAATATTTAACACATTTTTAAAAAAGTTCCAAAACACTGCTCGATTGCACTGGTTCATGGCAGATTTCACATTTGACTATATGCAAATAAGTGAGGCAAAACCTAACAGGGACAAAAAAAATCTTTTCTCAAAACTAGTGCAATTTTGAGCATCATTTGTGCCCAGATCACCAACTGCACCCAAAGCAGAAACCTTTGCCACTCCATTTAAGTGTGTACAGTTGTTTAAACAAGAATGTAGCAACGAAGAGTACTCATTTGATAAGGTTACATATAAAAGGCTGGTTAACAAAATTGAGGCTCATGGAATGGGAAGGTCAGTCTCCAACTGGATAAAAAATTGGCTTAAGGACAGAAAACAGCGAGTCATAGTAAATGGTTGTTTGTCAGACTGGAGGATGGTTGACACTGGTGTTCCCCAAGGGTCAGTGCTGGGACCACTGCTTTTTTTGCTATATATAAAAATGACTTGGATCTTGGAATACAGAGTAGAATCTTAAAATTTGCTGATGACACCAAGCTTGGCACGGGGATAATATGAACCGCCTGCAACAGGACATAGATAGGCGAGCAGAATGGGCAGTGGTGGCAAATGGAATTTTATACAGGCAAGTGAAAGGTGATGCATTTTGTCAGAAGGAATAGGGAGAGGCAATATATACTTAATGGCGCAGTTGTAAAGAATGCGCAGGAACAGAGGGACCTGGGGGTGCATGTGCATCGATCTTTGAAGGTCCAAGACACATTGAAAGAGTGGCTAGTAAAGCATATGGAACCTTGGGCATCATAAATAGAGGTATGGAGTACAAAAGCAGGGAAGTTATGTTGAACATTTATAAAGCTCTGGTAATGCCCCAATTAGAGTACTGCATCCAGTTCTGATCACCACACTTCAGAAGGATGCAAACGTCCTAGAGAGGGTGCAGAGGAGCTTTACCAGAATGATTCCAGCGATGGAGGATTTTAGTTACAAGGTTAGGCTGGAAAAACTGGGGTTGTTCTCCTTGGAATAAAAGGAGTAAGGGGAGGTCTAATAGAAATGTACAAGATTACGATGGGCTAAGACAAGTTTGACTAGGAAAAACTGTTCCCATTAACTGATGGTACAAGGACCAGGGGACTCAGATTGAAGTTTTTGGGCAAGAGATGCAGGGGGAATACGAGGAAGAACGTTTTTTAAATGCAGAGGGTGGTAATGGCCTGGAACTCACTGCCCGCAAGGGTGATGGAAGCAGAGACAATGACTTCAAAAGGGAATTGGACAGCCACTTGAAGGAAATAGAGTTGCAGGGCTACGGAGATCGAGCGGGGAGTAGGACTGATTGAATAGCTCTGCAGAGAGCGGACATGGACTTGATAGGCCATAAAATGACTGACTCATGAACAACACCATATCAAGTAATAAAGGATTAATCATGGAAAGGCAAAAAAGGATTCTGAACACGATGAGAACAGCACATTCCAGTAGTGGAACATTCCATAATTAGAGCACAGACAGCCTGATGTGCAGCCAAAACTGTGAATCCAAAATATTGTGTTCCTTCTCTGGTGTCATAGGCAGATTGGTGAAATGTGCACCTAAATTGATTAACAGACAATATGAAGAGAAATCAAACAAAATCTCCAAAGCATGTAAGAAGAGAGCAGAAGCCTACAAAACAAGACAGTCAAGGAGGAAAAATGGGAAAATTAAAAGTGAGCAAAGTTGTAGAAGTCAAATGCAAAAAGTATAAAATCTTCCAGTATTAGAATGGAAAAAGGATCAATGAATTAAAATCCCTGAAGTTTGCAAACAGGCTTGAAAGAGAATGAACAAATAGTCAACAGATACTAAATTGATGATGTCCTGTAAGAAGATGGAAGCTTGAAGGAAAGGGGCAGTGTGGGTATAAAATTGCTTCAGTAACGGGAAGCAAAGGATGGACTGATTTTCGGGAGCTGGTTTGCTGTGGTTTTCCCAAGCATTAGTTTTGGGTCCATTGCTAGTCAATTTTTTGAATGACCTACGCTCAGGTCTAGGGAGCAGCATTATAAAATTTGCATACAAAACTTGGTAAAGTTATAAGTTTCAGGATGACAGACAGGATGATGAAATGGGCAGAAGTTGTTCAGTGCAGAGACGTGTGAAGTGATGCACTTTGGGAGGACTAATATGGAAAGAAAGTATACTAAAAATGGCAAGATTTTGAAAAGTGTAATCAGCAGAGAGATCTTGGAGTCCATATACAAATGCATTAAACGTGGCACAGCAAGTTGATAAGGTGGTCAAAAATATGTATTATTTGAGTTCACAAAAAGAGAGGAATGGTATATAAAAGCAAAAGGAGATTATGCTGGAACTTTTTAAATCACAGGTTTGGCCTCAGCTGGAATCCTGCGACAATTCTTCACACCACACTTCAGGAAAGATGTAAAGGCCTTTGAAAGGGTACGGAGATTTACCAGGATGTTACCAAGGATGAGGGACCTCAGTTATGAAGACAAGTTGGAAAAGTTAGGTTTCTGTTTCAAGGAAAATCATCCCAAGAGGTTTTCAACATGATAGCTTTGTTATATAGAGAAAAACTATTCACTCTAGTGAATCAATAACTATAAGACATAAATTTAAAATCACTGGAAAAAGATCTAGGGGGAGATAATTTTTTCATGTAGTTGTCAGGATGTGGAATGCTCTACTTGAAAAGATAATGGAAGCCAATTCATTAAATAATTTTAAGCCTCAGTTGGCAATTACTTGAGAATGAGAAACTTACGCGGTTACGGACAAAAGGCAGGAATGTGGGAGTAAGCATGACTGCTCTTTCAAAGAGGCAACACAGGCCAAACGGCATCCTTCTATACTACAAGATTCTATGAAGACAAACAATATGCCATCCGAGCATGTTCTCCAAAATTTATGGTAGAAATAACACTGAGGCTAAATTGTTATTTATGTGGAAAATGGACAAATTCCATGCACATTTAAAGGCTGCAATCAGGAAGCTGCTTTGGAGATCCCTTGCTCCTCCAAAAGCTGCATGAAAATGGTATCTCACCACCTGACTTACCATTCAAAATTATTGAAGTTTGAGGCTCCTGTACTTATCGCAGATGCGGATTAAACTCACCAGAAAAAAATTTGGGCTTTTCCATTCAAGTGTACCCTTTTGACGACACAAGTCTTAATTACTGTCAAACCACCTCTCTGGAACTGAAAATTAACTAAGTGTGGATTCTCATTCTCTCAGTTTTAATTATTGGAGATTTTTAAAAATAAAAACTATTATTAGACTGTCTTGTACATCTCTCCCTCAATCTTGTGTTTCTTTCTCTATTTCACTTCATGTACATGATTCGACATTGAACCCAATATTCTAACTTGCACATTCAAGTCCAGACTCTCTGCTGCTCATCAACAAATTCTTCAAATTGATTGGTTATAGAGATACACAGTTCCTTGTCCCATTCAGAGGTTCCAGATGCCGTGTAAAGGGTGCCGTGCTTTTTTTGATGTTTACGGGTAAATGCAATGAACAGCTAATATCATTCATCCACCGCTGGCTGCAAGATCTGGTCCAATACTTCAATAAATGTGCGATTCAAGCTTAAAGGTTCAAAACCAATAGCTAGGGATGAAATCTATAAAGTGTGGACAGTCAAGAAGGTCCCACTGGACTGAAAACAAACCTGGTACCTATTTTAAAAGAAAGATGATTACACAAACTCAGGTAACAGACCAATTTATCATGAATTAACCATTCTTCCAATTATCAAAGAAATATCCGAGAAGTACCTACGTGAAAAGCTTAATTAAGTGGCAGACAACACTTTCAGAAGGGGTGGAACCTGCTTTGCCAAACTACTTGACTTCTTTTGAAGTAGCAACATCTGAAGGGGACACTGGGAAGCCTGAGGATTTAGAATGCCAAGCTCTTGATAAAACTCCACGTGAGAAGCTGAAACACAAGCTTAGGGTAGTTAAGGAATTGGTGGAAAGAATCAGCTGCAGGTATATTATGCTGAAATGAAGCTGTATAGTGCTTTGGTAAGCTTCCCCTTGAATAGTGCATTCAGTTCTTGTTGGCATTGGAGGGAAACAAGCCCTAGAAGTAGTGCAGAAAAGAGCACGGATGTTGACTCCTAGAGTCAGGAGACTGAATTAAGAGGAAATTAAGAAAAACTTGGATTGTAAAATGGAAAGGCGGCAAATGAGAGGTGACCATATATGGGTTAAGTTCCTCATTTAAAATCAAGCTTTAGCTGGAGGACAAGGAAACGTGTTCAATTTCAGAAAGCCAGTTGGTGAAGGATAGAACTGGAGCCAGTCTTTACATATTTTTATATCTAGAGTTACAAATTATAAGCATGTACTTCCTGAGCCAACCACAATCTTTGTCTGTGTCTATTTATAGCAATTCAAGAGAATCCCCAGTTAATGTCTGTCACGGATCTGTATTCTTTTTCTCCTCTGATTAAAAACAGTGCGTGCCTTTAAGACTCTATTTAAAAAGTGTGCCTTTAAAAACTACAAGGCACAGTGTGCCAGCTGCACCTGCTCCTAGGCCACAGCAGGAGAGAAAGAGGTCATATGGTGTACTGTAATAATTGATCTGTGTAAAAACCAGCTGAAACCAGTTTTGAGGGGCTGCAGTGAAGCGTGCTACTGAAGAAAAGAGCGTTCCATTTCTCAGCAGAAATTCTACAAGAAGCTACAGGCCAAGAGTTAATTGCCAAAGGAAAAAAACTCTTTTTTGAGTGGAGCATTTGTATTGCTAGAGGTAGCAAGATTCCTTTTTCTTTACTTCCAATCGAAGAATCTTTGCTTCAAGATTGCATTTTCTGGAATTCGCAGTAAAGTTTCGACTGAGAGAGAGACTGTTGGTTTTAAAATCTGAATGGATCCATTCTCTATTTAAAAGAACTGTTTGACGCCTGCTGCAGCCAAATACCTATTTAACTAAGAGGCTGTTTCATCAAATCCGCATGGAGACTTCGAGTGGCATCTAATTATTTTTAGACTAGGATACCTCACCCATCAGAATTGTAACCCACAAAGACTCATAAACCCAGTTATTTATTTATTCTTAATAAAAAGCTAATTTTTAAAACATCGGTTTCTTTTAAAAGAAACCGTCATTTTTGAGTGTGTGTGTGTGTGAATGGAGGAGTTAGGTTAAGATAACAAGTTATAAAGGTCTTTAGACATAGATTTATCAGAATAGTGTTTAAGATTTAGTTTTAATAAAGATTCCTGGCTTGGTCTATTTTATTCTGGGGGCTACTCGAGTTTTAGGGTTAGGCTGTTTTACCGGTTGGGTGGGAAAACTAATAAATGCTGCGACCTGTGGAGTGATGGGACTGAATTGACAGTGCATTCCTCCCGCCTTGGTCGTACACCTACATACAATTAAATACAATAAATATATAGTTAATATGGTGACAAACTGGTAAAAGGCAAGCATTCCTTTATAGTGTGATTACACTTGGTCCTCTCTGATCTGCCTCCTTTCAGTACTGAATAACAAAAGGTTTAACATTTCCACAGAATTCAGTCCACTGATACAAGTGAACAGGTCAAGAGGCAATTATGCATCTTGATTTGGAATGAAGGTGCTTCACAGCTTAGTACGGAGACATAAGCAGAGGTTTACGGAAGGTGAAGGGAAGTGGTGCTGTCCGAATTTTTATTAAAAAGTAAAAATGGTGCAAAGCAGCAGGTTTAGGGAGTGTGTCCTGGATCGTAAGGATAAGATAACAAAGTTCTGCCATCAATAGTAAAGCAGTTTACAATGCAGAGAGCACAACCAAGAACACAGGTTGCAGAGCAAGAAAAATATGAAGCCAAAGATTTGGCGATGACGAGGATTTTCAAGCCAGTGCACTGAGTTGCAGGAAGCCAACTGGAGACAAGCAAGAATAAAAAGATAAGACTTGCATTTATATAGTGCCTTTCACAACTACAAAAACATCCCAAGACACTTTATAGAAAAATATTTTTGAAGTGTAGTCACTTTGTATTGTGAAAAATGCAGCAGCCAGTCTCCACGGACAGTAAGGTCCCACAAACAGTCCCGAGTTAATAACCAGATAATCAGTTTTAGTAATGTCAGTTAAGGGACAAATATTGGTCAGGACACCAGGGAGAATCCCACCACTCTTCTTCAAATAGGGCCATGGATCTGATTATGTCCAGCTGAGAAGACAGACTAAAAAAAAAAGTGGTATTATATTCAGCTGGAGCTCTGCAATGCAGTGAAAACGGTATTGAATATATTGAGTAAGTGATACCAGAGTGATCATAGATCATAGAGAGATACAGCACTGAAACAGGCCCTTCGGCCTGAGTCTGTGCCGACCAATAACCACCCATTTATACTAATCCTACATTAATCCCATATTCCCTACCACATTCCCAGCACCTAACTACATTAGGGGCAATTTACAATGGCCAATTTACCCATCAACCTGCAAGTCTTTGGCTGTGGGAGGAAACTGGAGCACCCGGCAGAAACCCACGCGGTCACAGGGAGAACTTGCAAACTCCACATAGGCAGCACCCAGAACTGAACCCTGGTTGCTGGAGCGGTGAGGCTGCAGTGCTAACCACTGTGCCGCCCACTGATCCTCTGATGAGGATTTCCAAACCAATGCACTGAGGTGTAGGAAGTCAACTGGAGACAGGCAAAAATTGAGCAGGTAAGTGAATAGAATTTGAATGAGATTATATTCGGTCAACAGAGTGCTGGATGAGTGGGAGTTTATGCAAATAGAGCTCGGCAGGCCAATAAAAAGGGCATTGAAAAAGTAGAGTTGAAAAATGGAAAAGTCAGGTTGGGTGGTCAAAGATATGGATAAGATTTCAGCACCAATGCCATTAAGAAATAGAAAACGACAAGTGAGGTTTCCAAAGTGATAACAAACCGTACTGGCGATGGCCTGGATGTGGGGTCTGAAGCTCAGGTCAGGGTTGAGCAGGATACCAAGGTTGTACACAATTGGATTGAAACTGACAGAACATATACAGGAAAGGGGATGAGATTGCAGACTATTGAACTGAGTTGCCTACAACAGCTAGACAGCATGGCACCTAACATGCCAGCATTGAACTGCAAGGAGCTCTCATTTATCCATGATACTACCCGACAGGATATTGTTGAACAGTTCCCAATAGTCAGGAGCTCAAGGGTGGTGATCAACCAGTAAATCTGGGTATTGTCAACATATAAAAATGAAAGCTGATTCCAAGCTTAGAAATCATGTAAAATGAAAGGGGAACACAAATTACATGAATTGTGCAAGATAGTAGCTAGAGAACCAATGGCATGGTTGATTGATTCCCATATGGTACAATTAATACAAATAGATAAAAGGAGCAACCATGTGATGTGGTTAGTTACACAAACTTCTCCGGAGTGAATGTAGTCCTTAAAAGATACAAATTTCAATGAGACTAATAAGGTGAAAGAAGTACACTACAGATTTTGTAAGGCCTCAACTGTTTCAATAATGTCCTGTCTCTCCAAATTCATGAGTCAAACCATTTAGCCAGAAGTATCCCACGGGCCTGTATTTTAAAGCCCCCCAAGCAAACTCCTTCCCCACCAAGACCCAATTCAATCCTTTTGATAATTTGCACTATAATTGGTTAAATGTCATTACCTTACTGTAATGCACAAAGGAAACAAATCCCAAATAGCAAAAAAAATTCAACAAAAGCTGGTCTAACATTTAAAAGTGTGGGCAATGGTAAAAACCTCAGCAGCTTGGAAGTGTGGGCAGCAAGCTTAAGCACATGGACTATACATGCTTTGTCTACCCATACAATCTGCATGCTTTCACACCCACCCACACCACAATAAATCCAGAACATTCAGTTTAGCTTTCTTGCATGTTTTTCATTGATTTTTCTTCTATTGTCAAACTAATTTGTCAAAATTCCAATGCAGGGTGTAGGATTATGGAAGGATCCCTACATGGTTAATTTGCAAATTTACAGATAGCCTTTGAACAGCAAATTTATATTAATCTCACTATCACATGGAACAAACAACTATTTGCTTTCATATATTTAATGTTGAACTAATTCACACAGGCACTACTGAAGCAGGCTACTAGCAGGGTTTCCAGAGACAAAATTAGAATAAATTGCATCATTCACTACAACTGGCAAATAGAACTTCAGCATAAGCTCCAACAGCACCGACCTTTCCAATACCATATTGTGCACAAATTTCCCCAGGTAGAACATACTTTTTTTAAACTGAGGTTGTATTAGCTGATATCAATGATTTTCTCCCCATCTCCCCTGAAGATTCCAACTTGCTTTACAACTTTCCACAGGCATCTGTAGCCCAACTTCACCCCATCAAAAGTGGATCTTCATGTGTGAACACAGATAGCGTGTTGACTGACTATTCATCTGGAGGTCATCAAAATCAAGCCCAACACTGTTCTTATCCAACTTAGATGTATATTTTATTCAGTAGAAAAATGCTGGCAAGGGACAGTGCGCTAGTTTTCCATCCCTAACCCGGGTACATTGCTAGTAGCAGAGTCCCAACAGCTAACTCAATATTGAACAGAAGTCAAGCCAATGACCCTCAAGTCAGAAAGGCTTTGTCAGCTAGATGATCAGGAAAATGGACATTGAAAATTAAATCATTACAGCAGGCGTTCCATAAAACAGAGACAGTTCACCCAACCTTCTGACAATCTGCTGTGGTTCTACACCAAAAACATCTCCATCTAGAATTAACATTTTGAAGGCTTCTTAAACATTTGCAAAAATCCAAACCGTCTCAAAAAACGTCAGAAAAACCAATATGGTCTGAAAACCTTTGACAGCTAATTCACTGACTAGTTAAAAAAATGGATTGACTTCAATGTATTTCACAAGATTCTTAAATTCCCTACATGAAACAGATTAGCAATATATAAATCACAGGCCAATGGGAGTTCCCAGAATGAAACTAACTACAATTTTGTGGTTTCTAACCAAAAGGAGCACCAAAATATTCCTACTCAATTCGCTGAAGGAGAGAAAGCTTGCAAGAGAGCATGCAAGAATGAAGGTGATTCAGCAATTATGGCTCAAGGACTGCAAGTGTGTAAATGACTTCCTCTGAAATTAATTTTCAATTAATTGCAATTTAATCCAAACTTCTGTAGATTGTAAACATATCAGAGCACAAAAGGATAGAATTACGAAAGCTCAAGGAGGGGGTAGAGGGGAAAAGAATATAGAGGAGCACAAGGAAAATAAGCATGGAGATGCAGTGGGGAGGGGAGTAGGGGAGGGAAGAGCAGGGAGTGGGTGAGCCTTATGAATCAGTATGTTGCTTTGTGTTAGTGCATATAGGGCATCTTGTATTTTGTTTGATGCATTATTCTCTCACCTTATGTGCCGGTCTCACTTTAGGCCACGAATGCAAGCATTTATGTGCACACAATCCCTGGTTGAGAAGTAGCTCTCTGGTCCCCAAATTCTTTATAAAAAAGTTAGATATTCCCACCTTAAACCGAACTCCAAGTGTGAGAATTATGTAACATGAATCAGCAGGTGCCGGTGCAAATAGGAGCCAAGCAGCCTTTATTTTGGGACTAGAAGCTAATGCTGAGCTATCAATTCCATAACCCAGCACCAATTGGTGTGGTTTATCAAAAATCTGCACATGTAAATATTACAATACCCTTACTTCTCAATTTTTAAAAATTGGATTCAACTACCTTTTTGTCAAACCTAGACAACAGCGGAGACACAATTCATGTTGAAGTGGTTCACTTTCCAAAGTCCAGTTGTGCTTTTTTTTTAAAAAAACTAGTGGTCAAGAGACACAACTGAATGCAGAATTCAAGCAAGCCGAACCCAAGGGTACTGCCAGTATATGGACAGCACTAAGAATATTCAAGGTTGGGTTAGCCCAGCCAAATTGATTTTAAACCAGAATTAACAATCTATCCAAGTAAAAGGAAGTAAAATTAGATTGTTACTTGTTTTAATGAGCTAAGATTTACTGTTGACACAAACTCTCCAGTATGTAAATATGCCTTAGAATAAAAAGCAAATTAACTTGTTGGTCTTTGATTGATATGGAATAAGATGCACAGACTTTCATAGACTCTCTTTTTAACTATACTTCTAATTAGTGAATTTTTGCCTGGCTGGGGAAAGAAACCGGAGAGTAGTTATCGACTCTCAACCAAACATCTTCATTAGCAAAACTACAGTAACTGTCAATGAATAGTAGCAGCATTTAGCTTCAGTTTTCATTGCAGACGATAGACTTGAAGGATAAAAAGGTATCTAGTATCATTAGTCAGTGCACCATTTTCCCACACTCTTGGCCAGTCTGGACATAGCAGCGGAAGCCTTTCCCATGCGCTTGTTGATTTCTGCATCTAGAGACAGGTTACTGGTGATAGTTGAGGCTAGGTAGGTGAACTCTTGAACCACTTCCAGAGCGTGGTCGCCAATATTGATGATTGGAGCATTTCTGACGTCCTGCCCCATGATGTTCGTTTTCTTGAGGCTGATGGTTAGGCCAAATTCATTGCAGGCAGCCGCAATCCTGTCAGTGAGACTCTACAGGCACTCTTCAGTGTGGGATGTTAATGCAGCATAGTCAGCAAAGAGGAGTTCCCCGATGAGGACTTTCCGTACTTTGGTCTTCGCTCTTAGACAGGCAAAGTTGAACAACCTGCCATCTGATCTTGTGTGGAGGAAAATTCCTTCTTCTGAAGACTTGAACACGAGAGAGCAGCAGGGAGAAGATGCCAAACAGTGTAGGTGCGAGAACACAGCCCTGTTTCACGCCACTCAGGATAGGAAAGGGGTCGGATGAGGCACCGCTATGCTGAATTGTGCCTTTCATATTGTCATGGAATGAGGTGACTATACTTAGTAGCTTTGGTGGACATCCAATCTTTGCCAATAGTCTGAAGGGACCATGTCTGCTGACGAGGTCAAAGGCTTTGGTGAGATCAATGAAAACAACGCAGAGGCACCTGTTGTTCTCGGCATTTCTCCTGTAGCTGGCGCAGGGAGAACAGCATGTCAATGGTGGATCTCTCTGCTCGAAAGCCACACTGTGCCTCAGGGTAGACACGCTCAGCCAGCTTCTGAAGCCTGTTTAAAGCGACTCGAGCGAAGACTTTCCCCACTATGCTGTAGGGAGATTCCACAGTAGTTGTTGCAGTCACTGCGATCACCCATGTTCTTAGAGGGTGATGATATTGGCATCGCGCATGTCCTGTGGTACTACTCCCTCATCCCAGCACAGGCAAAGCAGTTCGTAGAGTGCTTAAAGTATAGCAGGTTTGGCACTCTTGATTATTTCAGGGATAATGCCGTCCTTCCCAGGGGCTTTTCCACTGCCCACAGAATCAAGAGAACCCTACTGAGTCAGTTGTGCTTGAGATGGCTTGGCCATGTGAGCCGCATGGAAGATGGCAGGATCCCCAAAGGCACATTGTACAGCGAGCTCGTCACTGGTATCAGACCCACCGACCGTCCATGTCTCCGCTTTAAAGACGTATGCAAACGCGACATGAAGTCCTGTGACATTGATCACAAGTCGTGGGAGTCAGTTGCCAGCGTTTGCTAGAGCTGGCGGGCAGCCATAAAGGCGGGGCTAAAGTGTGGCGAGTCGAAGAGACTTAGCGGTTGGCAGGTAAAAAGACAGAAGTGCAAGGCGAGAGCCAACTGTGTAACAGCCCCGGCAACCAATTTTATCTTTAGCGCCTGTGGAAGAGTCAGTCACTCTAGAATTGGACTTTATAGCCACTCCAGGCGCTGCTTCACAAACCACTGACCACCTCCAGGCGCTTACCCGTTGTCTCTCGAGACAAGGAGGCCAAAGAATAATAATCATTAGGAGCTTGCCAACCATGACCCAGGGTTTATCCTTTTCAAATCCCATTTTAAATTCAATATTATCGAATTTGTACGCTTGAATTAGGACTGGTGCGTGATTTCAATGCCGCTCAATTGACCTCTGCATTTTGCGGAGGTCTGCCATCTATTGCAGGCTCAGACACTGTAGTGTGCAATGTATCAGCAATGTGACTGACATGCCATGTTACAAGCTAGATTGCCACTTCCACAATTGGGCAGATGCACCCTTTTTACAGGTTAAGCAAAGTTTTGGGGTTCACTCTGCTTTTTTTGTCCCCCAGAAATATCACAATTGCCCCAGTATGGCTGATGCACAAGTGATGTTACTGATGTGCCTTATCTAAGCCATATTTTCCAGGAACTTATGCTATCTGCTGGCCTGGATTAGTTTTCATAGTTCAATTTTCACATGCCATTCTTTTGGAAGATAGTACACACTGATATATAGCAGAATGCTTAATTGGCATCCCCATTCCTCCAGATCCTACCAGATATTTGAATGTCATGAATCATGGCCCTAACAAATTCCACAGCCACAGCATTTTAAGAATCGTGAATTTCACAACTTCATGTATTTAAATCAAATTTTACAGTAGCACAAACCACAAAAATTATCCATTTCAAACAAAAAAAGTGAGATTTCTGCTTTCAAATGGCATTTATTGTACACTGAAAGACTATTGTAAAAAGCTGATTATAAAACAAGTCACATTCTTTACTCACTGAAGTCAGTGGTTGAACCCTGTAACCATGTCTGCGCCGTGAACACCTGTTCATGTTTAGACAACTCTCGCTGCGTCCAGTTTGTTGGAATTATCAACAGTGCCTTGCGAACCTTGCAAGGTGTGGAATTTTGCATTCCAGAGTTCCAAAATTGCACAGGGAAAGTACAATCTGCTTCTTTTGCAACACTTTAAGCAGGAATCTTCAGGTTACAGTTTTGTCAAAGCCAGGAATCACAAATGTGTTCAAATCCACCATCAACGGGTGCAGTTGTGCAGGGTCAAAGATACGCACAGCTTTCAGGAGCGCAACAGAAGTTTGTTGAAATCTCAGTTGCTTTTTCTTCACTGCTTGAATCTTCCTCATAGCAGTAATATTGTTTGAGCTTCTTGGCCATGCAAGAAAACAGCTGTTGAGCACAGGCATTTAATTCAGCATCAGTGTTGTTAATTTGACTGTGCTTCAGCCCGGAACAGTACATCCATTATTTTATTCTAAACTTTGTGGATTGCACAGAGATTCAATCCAAGTGATTAAATCCATCAGTTGTTCATTTTTGGCAATAAATTGAACCTCCTCATTAAGTCCAGCATTGTTTAGAAGGGTTCCAATGTCTGTTTAAACCTGTGTTTTCAATGTCAGTGTGAGCTCTTCTGCGATGAAGTCTGGGCAATGTTTTGTTCCACAATTTCAGCCACATTTGCAATATGTTGCCTGTATCGAAGCTTGCGGCTAGGGCAGTGTTTGAAGATCTTTAAGGTAGCTGACCAGTTGGTCAACTTTACCAAACTCACTTTTCCACAGCTCACAGACAAGAAATATTATATGTTCATTACGTATGCAATAGTCCACCACCATTTCCCAGCTATTATCAAATTCTTGGTGATTTAGTTTGGTGTGAATGCAAAGCTGACCTTTGAAGAACTCGGAGTCTATCTTTACACTATAGCCCACACAATATAGTATTGGTATGCCACTGGCTCTGCCCTGTCGTTCTGCAGATCCAATATCAAAGTCATTTGGAATCTTGTTTTCATTCAACCTTGCTACAGAAAAAGTTTCACTGCTGGACAGCACTAGCTGAGAGATATTTTTGTCTCCCTGTGTTTTAATGTATAGCCTCCCAAGTCTGTTTTTTTTTTAAGTGGTCTACAGCTCAAACCCTCCAGCTCTTTTGCAGTCACAGCCTAATGTTCTGGGTGGGCACAGTCAGGCAGAGAGATGTGAATAGGACTGACAGATAGTCAGTCTCTACATCTTCTCCAGCACTTATAGAAAAATAGGAGTAGGCCATTTGGCCCTTCGAGCCTACACCGTCATTCAATACGATCATGGCTGATCATCCAAACTCAGTAACCTGTTCCCGCTTTCTCCCCGTATCCCTTGACCCCTTCAGCCCCAAGAACTATATATAACTCTTTCTTGCATATATTTAATGATTTGGCCTTAACTGCTTTCCGTGGTACAGAATTCCACAGGTTCACCACTCTCTGGGTGAAGAAATCTCTCATCTCAGTCCTAAATGGCTTACCCCTTATCCTTGGACTGTGAACCCTGGTCCTGGACTCCCCCGCCATCGGGAACATCCTTCCTGCATCTAGTCTGTCCAGTCCTGTTAGAATTTTGTAAGTTTCTATGCGATCCCCTCTCATTCTTCTAAACTCTAGTGAATGCAAGCCTAGTCGACCCAATCTCTCTTCATATGTCAGTCCTGCCATCCCAGAGAACCTTCTGGTGAACCTTTGCTGCATCCCCTCCGTAGCAAGAACATACTTCCTCAGATAAGGAGACCAAAACTGCACACAATACTCCAGATGTGGTCTCACCAAGGCCTTGTATAATTGCAGCAAGACATCCTTGCTCCTGTCCTCGAATCCTCTCGCTCGGAAAGCCAACGTATCATTTGCCTTCTTAACTGCCTGCTGCACCTGCATGCTTACTTTCAGCGACTGGTGCACAAGGAGACCCAGGTCTCACTGCACCTCCCCCTTTCCCAACCTATCACCGTTCAGATAATAATCTGCCTTTATGTTTTTGCCACCAAAATGGATAACCTCACATCTATCCACATTACACTGCATCTGCCATGTATTTGCCCACTCAACCTGTCCAAATCACACTGGAGCTTCTCTGCATCCTCCTCACAGCTCCCACCCAGCTTTGTGTCATCTGCAAACTTAGATATATTACATTTAATTCCCTCATCTACACCATTAACATATACTGTGAACAGCTGGGGTCCAAGCACTGATCCCTGCGGTACCCCACTAGACACTGCCTGCCACTCGGAAAAAGACCTGTTTATTCCTACTCTTTGTTTCCTGTCTGCCAACCAGTTCCATATCCATGTCAGTAACTTACCCCAATTCCATGTGCTTTAATTTTGTATGCGAGTCTCTTAAATGGGACCTTCGCGAAAGCCTTCTGACTCAGCACTTGCTAGCCACAGCTGACATTACAATGGTGAGGTCAGGCACAACAAGGGAATTAAAGTTACTGCTGTGGCTAAGTTGATTAGAATCATAGAATCACTGATACAGCAGAGGGAGGCCATTTGGCTCATACCTGCTCTGGCTCTTAATCCAACTCCTCTGCTCTTTCCCTTCTATTATTTAGCAATTTTCTATTGAATTTACTTCCTCCACCCTTTCAAGCAGCACATTCCAGATCACAAGAAAATCGCTGTGTGAAAAAATAATGTTGCCTCACGTCACCTTTAGTTTAATCACATTAAATCTGAGTCTTCTGGTTACCAATCCTTCTGCCACTGAAAACATTTCTTCTTATTTACTCTAGCTAAACCATTCATGACTTTGAACATCTCTAGCAAATCTCCTCTACTCCAAAGAGAACCACCCTAGCTTCTCTAGTCTTTCCACATAACTAAAGTCTCGAACCCCACTAATATTGTAGATTCCAGTGTGCAGGTGGGTTTGATATGCTGCAGCCCAGATAATCAGTTATAATCTGCAGTGATTATGGACTGGTTTTCCCATGCAAAGATTTATATTTCCAGATCTGGGAACTCTCAATTAGGTACTGTGGCAGAGAGGTCACTGTTGAATAGCACACTGACGTACTTCATGATCATCCTCATTTCAGATAAACATTGACTATTATACATTCAGTCCAAAGGTGTCAATCTCACTGTACTGCAAGCTACCATGTATGAGCTACCAGCATCTCAGGCTTTCAAAGCATGACACTGCCTACAGAGGAGTTACCCAGCATGTGCACAAAACTGCCCTCACTTCAAGGAAGCCACAAATATCCAGAGAGCAGACCCATCTAGCAAAAAACCTGAAATCAGACTTAAACATTAAAGGAAGTGACTGCAAGCAAGACATTTCTTTCAGGAGATGACAAATATGGTGGATGGGGCTAAATACAGTGGATGTGGTCTACATGGTCTTTGAGAAATCCTTTAACAAGGTCTGCAAAAGAGACTATTGGAGAAAATTGAGGGGCAGAGAATTTGGGGAAAGACTGCAAATTGAACTTAAAACTGGTCAGAAGGTAGCAAACAGGAGGCGGCAAGGGCAGTTTACCAGACTCCTTAAAAGTGGGTAGTAGTGTCCCACTATTCACCATATACAATGACCTGGATACACAGTTGAGTAAGTGGTAAAAATTTGCAGACAACCCTAAAATAGTAAATAACCAAAAGAAGGTGCAAAGGAATATTGGGAAGATGACAAATACAAAAGAAGTGAAACATGAAATTCAATATCAGTAAATGCGAGGCGGTACATTTTGTGAAGTAATTACTTTGAATGGGAAAAGATCATGTGGAAGTGCAGGAGGATTTGGGGTTCAGGTTCATAAATTAAATGTAGTACCTAAAATAAAGCCGTTAAAAAAAGTTAATGGAAAACAGTTTTATGGTATAAGGTGAATCCAAGTTAAGATGTAATGGTAAACTTATATGAAACCTTGTTAAGATCACAGTTGCTGTATGATGAATTGTCCTGGGTTCCACACTATAGTAAGAATGTGAGGCAATACAAAAAGTCAAGTGCAGATGCACTAGATTATTGCCTAGTATGAAGAAATACAAAGACAGGCATGAAAAACTAGGGCTTCTTTCATTAGACCAGAGAAGATTAAGGGATGATTTGACAGAGGTATGTCAAATTATAAAGGGATAAGACAGGGGAGATAAACAGATTGGTGGTTAAAGGAAAAGTAAAGGGATATAGGAACAAAACAGGCACAAGGTTTGGACCAACATTCATTTGAAAGATAACCAACGCATGCTGGTTTCCATGTCGTAACTGCTATTTAATTCAGAAACCAGAACGGTCATTAGCACAAGAGTAACAATGGGGCAGGCAACAAACTGGAATCCCCAAAACCAGACTCTGCCAATGCAGACTGAGGCTTTTTCAATTTCCTTGACAGTGTTTTATCATGACAGTTTATCCTATCTGAGTTTCTAATAGTTTGCCTGTCACTTACAAAGGCAAGGATTAATCAGGGATAGCCAGCATGGATTTGTTAAGGGAAGATCGTGTCTTACTAATGTTACTTTCTCAAAAAAATTCAATTACAAGAAGGATTGATGAGGGCAGTGCAGTGGATGTTGTCTAGATGGATTTCAGTAAAGCATCTGACAAAGTCCCACATGGCAGACTGGTCAGAAAAGTAAATAGTGATAAGGGATTCTATCGTAAGGGGTACAGATAGGTGTTTCTGTGGCTGCAAACATGACTCCAGGATGGTATGTTGCCTCCCTAGTACTAGGGTCAAAGATGTCACAGTGGCTGCAGGACATTCTGAAGGGGGAGGATGAACAGTCAGAGGTCGTGGTTCACACTGGTACCAACAACATAGGTAGAAAGAGGGATGAGATCCTGCAACAAGAATTTAGGGAGTTAGGTAGATTAAAAAAGCAGGACGCCTCAAAGGTTGCAATCTCTGGATTACTCACAGTGCCACGTGTTAGAGAGTATAGGAATAGGAGGATAGAACAGATGAATGCATGGCTGAAGAGATGGTGCAGGAGGGAGGGCTTTAGGTTCCTGGATCACGGTCAGTTTCTGGCGAAGGTGGGACCTGTACAAGTTGCACGGGTTGCACCTGAACCAGAATGGGACCAACATGCTTGCAGGGAGGTTTGCTAGTGCTGTTTTGGGGGGGGGGGGGGGGGGGGGGGTGCAGGGGAGGTTAAACTAATTTGGTAGGGGGATGGGATACAGAGTGGAGGTACAGTAGTGGGTGATGCACAGCCAAATACAGAAGAGAAACTAAGCCAGTCTGGAAGGCAGAGCAAATATAAACCTGTTAAAGCACAAGCAAATTATGCAAGGCTGGATTGCATATATTTTAATGCAAGGAGTCTTACAACTAAGGCAGATGAATTGAGGGTGTTGATTAACACATGGGAATATGATATTATTGCTATCACAGAGAAATGGTTGAGGGAAGGGCAGGACTGGCAGCTCAATATTCCAGAGTATAGAATCTTCAGGCATGACTGGGAAAGGTGGGGGGGGGGGGGGGGGGGTGTAAAAGGAGGTGGCATTGCATTATTGATCAAGGAGTCAATTACTGCAGTAAGGAGGGATGATATCTTAGAAGATTCCTCAAATGAGGCCATATGGGTAGAACTCAAACAAAAGGGGGCAATCACATGGCTGGGAGTGTACTAGAGGCCTACAAACAAGTCAGGGAGAGATAGAGGAGCAGATATGTAGGCAAATCTCAGAGATGTAAAAATAATAGGGTAATTATAGTAGGGGATTTCAACTTCCCCAATATTAACTGGGATCATCTTAGTGCAAAAGGATTAAAGGGGAAGAATTCTTGAAGTGCATATAGGATAGCTTTTTCAGCCAGCATGTTAAAAAGTCCTACAAAAGAAAGGGCGGTACCGGACCTAATCTTAGGGACTTAAGCCAGACAAGTGGTAGAATTGTCAGTGGGGGAGCACTTCGGGGATAGTGACTATAACTAAGATTTAAGGCAGTTATGGAAAAGGACAAAGATGGACCGGAAATAAAAGGTACTGAATTGGGGGAAGGTCAATTTCAATATGATAAAACAGGATCTGGCCAAAGTGAACTGGGAGCAGCTACTTGTAGGAAAGTCTACATCAGACCAGTGGGAGTCATTCTCAAAGGAAATAGTAAGAGTTCAGGGCCAACATGTTCCCGTAAAAGTGAAGGGTAGGACTAACAAGTCCAGCAAACCCTATATGTCAAAGGATATAGAGGATTGGATATGGTAAAAAAAAAAGGCTTATGGCACATTCAGAGGGCTAAAAGCAGCAAAGGCCCTACAGAAGTACTGAAAGTAATTAGGAGAGCGAAGAGGGGGCATGAAAAACACTGGCAGGCACGAAAATGTAAAATCCCAAGGCGTTTTATAAATATATTAAGGGCAATAGGATAACCAGGGAAAGAGTAAGGCCCAAAGTGGCAATCTGTGCGTGAGCCAGAGTGTAGGTGAGGTTTTAAATGATTACTTTTCATCTCTGTTCACTATGGAGAAGGACGATGTAGGTGTAGAGATCAGGGAGGGGAATTGTGATATACTTGAACATATTAGCATTGAAAGGGAGGAAGTATTAGCTGTTTTAGCGGGCTTAAAAGTGGATAAATTCCCAGACCCAGATGAGATATATCCCAGGCTGCTATGTGAGGCAAGGAAGGAGATCGCAGCAGTTCTGACACAAATTTCCAAATCCTCTCTGGCCACAGGGACAGGTGCCAAGGACTGGAGGACAGCGAGAGTGGTGCCGTTATTCAAGGAAGGGTAGTAGGGATCAACTTGGTAATTACAGGCCGGTGAGTCTATCAGTGGCTAGGGAAAATACTGGAAAAAATTCAGAGGGACAGGATTAATCTCCACTTGGAGAGGCAGGGATTAATCAAGGATAGTCAACATGGCTTTGTGAGGGGGAGATCGTGTCTGTCTAACTTGATTGAATTTTCGAGGTGGTGACTAGATGTGTAGATGAGGGTAAAGCAGTTGATGTAGTCTGCATGGACTTCAGTAAGGCTTTGATAAGGTCCCGCATGGGAAATTGGTTAAGAAGCTACGAGCCCATGGATCCAGGGCAATTTGGATCCAAAATTGGCTTAGAGGCAGGAGGCAGAGGGTGATGGTCGAGGGTTGTTTTTGCGAGTGGAAGCCTGTGGCCAGTGGTGTAACGCAGGGATCGGTGCTGGACCCTTGCTGTTTGCAGTGTACATTAATGATTTAGATGTGAATATAGGAGATATGATCAATAAGTTCGCAGATGACACAAAAATTGGGTGGTGGCGTAAATAGTGAGGATAGCCTTAGATTACAGCAGGATACAGATGGGCTGGTAAGATGGGCAGAGCAGTGGCAATGGAATTTAATCCGGAGAAGCGTGAGGTGATGCACTTTTGGGAGGACTAACAAGGCAAGGGAATATACAACAGATGGTAGGACCCTAGGAAGTACAGAGGACCTTGTGTACTTGTCCATAGATCACTGACGGCAGCAGCACAGGTAGATAAGGTGGTTAGGAAGTCATATGGGATACTTACATTCTGTACCTCGGCTAATGAAGGCAAGAGCAGATTGGTTATGATGGAGCTGTATAAAACACTTGTTCGGCCACAGCTGGGAGTACCATGTACAGTTCTGGTGATTGCACTATAGGAAGGATGTGATTGCACTGAAGAGAGTGCAGAGGAGATTCACCAGGATGTTGCCTGGGCTGGAGCATTTCAGCTATGAAGAGAGACTGAAAAGACCAGGGTTGTTTTACTTAGAACAGAGAAGGCTGAGGGAGGACATGATTGAGGTATACAAAATTATGAGGGGCATAGATAGGGTAGATAGGAAGAAACGTTTTTCCTTAGCGGAGGTGTCAATAACCAGGGGGCATAGATTTAAGATAAGGGGCAGGAGGTTTAGACGGGATTTGAGGAAAAAATTTCCCCACCCAGACAGTGTTGGAATCTGGAACACACTGCCTGAAGGGGTGGTAGAGGTAGGAACCCTCACAACATTTAAGATGTATTTAGATGAGTTCTTTTGGGCCTCCTTATCTCAAGAGACAATTGATACGCGCCTGGAGGTGGTCAGTGGTTTGTGAAGCAGCGCCTGGAGTGGCTATAAAGGCCAATTCTAGAGGGACAGGCTCTTCCACAGGTGCTGCAGAGAAATTTGTTTGTCGGGCTGTTGCACAGTTGGCTCTCCCCTTTTTTCCTGCCAACTACTAAGTCTCTTCGACTCGCCCACATTTTAGCCCTGTCTTTATGGCTGCCCGCTGGCAACTAACTCCCACTATTTGTGATCAATGTCACAGGACTTCACGTCGCGTTTGCGGACGTCTTTAAAGCGGGAGACATGGATGGCCGGTGGTTCGGATACCAGTGGCGAGCTCGCTGTACAATGTGTCTTTGGGGATCCTGCTATCTTCCATGCAGCTCACATGGCCAAGCCATCTCAAGCGCCGCTGACTCAGTAGTGTGTATAAGCCGGGGGATGTTGGCCGCTTCGAGGACTTCTGTGTTGGAGATACGGTCCTGCCACCTGATGCCAAGTATTCTCCAGAGGCAGCGACGATGGAATGAATTGAGACGTCGCTCTTGGCTGACATACATTGTCCAGGCCTCGCTGCCATAGAGCAAGGTACTGAGGACACAGGCTTGATACACTCGGACTTTTGTGTTCCGTGTCAGTGCGCCATTTTCCCACACTCTCTTGGCCAGTCTGGACATAGCAGTGGAAGCTTTCCCATGCGCTTGTTGATTTCTGCATCGAGAGACAGGTTGCTGGTGATAGTTGAGCATAGGTAGGTGAACTCTTGAACCACTTCCAGAGCGTGGTCGCCAATATTGATGGATGGAGCATTTCTGATGTCCTGCCCCATGATGTTCGTTTTCTTGAGGCTGATGGTTCAGCCAAATTCATTGCAGGCAGACGCAAACCTGTCGATGAGACTCTGCAGGCATTCTTCAGTGTGAGATGTTAAAGCAGCATCGTCAGCAAAGAGGAGTTCCCTGATGAGGACTTTCCGTACTTTGGACTTCGCTCTTAGACGGGCAAGGCTGAACAACCTGCCCACTGATCTTGTGTGGAGGAAAATTCCTTCTTCAGAGGACTTGAATGCATGTGAAAGCAACAGGGAGAAAGAAAATCCAAAAAGTGTGGGTGCGAGAACACAGCCCTGCTTAACGCCACTCAGGATAGGAAAGGGGTCTGATGAGGAGCCCACCATGTTGAATTGTGCCTTTCATATTGTCATGGAATGAGGTGATGATACTTAGTAGCTTTGGTGGGCATCCGATCTTTTCTAGTAGTCTGAAGAGACCACGTCTGCTGACGAGGTCTCTTAGATGAGTACTTGAAACACTACAGCATACAAGGCCATGGGCCAAATGGTAGAAAATGGAATTAGAATAGATAGGTGCTTGATGGCCGGGCACGGACACAATGGGCCTATTTCTGTGCTGTATAACTCTATGACTTTATAAAGGGTAATGGTCGACGGATGTTTTCCGAATGGAAAGCAGTTTCCAGTGGCGTTCCACAGGGCTCAGTGTTGGGTCCCTCGCCGTTTATGGCATATCTTAATGATTTGGACTTAAATGTGGGAGGCATGATTGGGAAATTTGCAGATGACAAAAAATTGGCCCTTCAGGCAGTGTGTTCCAAATTCCAACCACCCTCTAGGTGGAAATTTTTTCCTCAAATCCCCTCTAAACCTCCTGCCCCTTATCTTAACCCCCTGGTTATCGACACCCAGAATTATATCAATGGTTTGATTGAGTGGGCGGAAAAGTGGCAAATGGAATTCAATCCAGAAAACAAAAGTGCGAGGTAACGGATTTCGGTGAGGGCAAACAAAGCAAGGGAATACACAATAAATATGTGAGGATATTGATGGGTATCAGGCGTCGATGGTGGGAACTGAGGAAATGCTTATTACCTGCACCCCCTTCCCACCCTCCACTCCACTCTCTCAGCTCACCGCCCCCCCGCCCTCACAACCCCTTCCCCTTCACAACCCCTTCCCAGCCCCCTCCTCGCACCATCTTCCTCCTGCACACCCACCCCCCCCCCACCCCCTTACAGCCCCCTTCCAGCTCCTCCTCACACCCACTTCCCTTCGCACCCCCTCCTCCCACCGGCATCATCCTACACCTGTGGTAGGGGACCTAACAACCCCACTGCCTTGTGGGGTGTCTCGGGAGAGACCCAAGGCTAAGGGAGTAAACCCGAACAGAAAATCCGGAACGGAACCCCGTAGGCGGTCATGTGTCACCTTTGGCATGTTTCCGGCAGTTCCTGCAGCCATACCAGTGCCAAACGTCGTGCTCTGCACTCCTTTGGACCCCACCAGAAAGGCCGAGAGGGGGGTTTTGATGATTGGGCAACTCTCAACCTCCATACATTTGCCCAGGCAGGCGCCATGGAGAGGTCACTCCATAGTTGCCTCACAGCGACAAACAACACGGAAGGCAGCAGTTACGGGTTATAAGTCCAGCTAAATTGGCGTAGAGATTGGGCGCCACGGGTTGCCTTTGTCGGTGGGAGAGGTCATCACACCTCACTGGACAGCTACCGCCCGCCTCAAACCAGGCAGCCCCCGGTCAATAATGTTCTGTCCCGCCACAGTCCACCTGCTTCAATGGGGTGCTTGGAGCTCAGGGTCATTGCCCGAAAGGTGGACTGCAACACCGCACCAAACATGAAAAAAAAAGGAAAGAAGGTACCAGCCCTTCGCTTTGCAAGCTGGAACGTCAGAACTAGGTGTCCTGGCCTGTCGGAAGACCTTACACAAATCAACGATTCTCGGAAGACCACCATCATTAACAACGAGCTCAGTAGACTCAATGTAGACATTGCAGCACTTCAGGAAACACGCCTCACCGCGAGTGGATCTCTAGCAGAGCAAGACTACACCTTATTCCGGCAGGGCAGGGATCCTGAAGAACCACGACAGCATGGAGTGGGCTTCACCATCAGAAACACCTTGCTCAGCATGATGGAGCCTCCCTCAAATGGCTCGGAACGCATACTGTCCATCCGACTGCTCACCACCTCTGGTCCAGTACACCTACTCAGCATCTATGCTCCCCACCTGAAGCTAAAGACCAGTTCTATGAGGAACTCCATATCATTAGCAGCATCCCAACACCTGTTCCTGCTGGGGGACTTTAATGCTAGGGTGTGGGGCCGACCATGACTCATGGCCCTCCTGCCTTGGCGCTATGGCGTTGGAAGGATGACTGAGAACGAGCAGAGACTGCTTGAGTTGGGTACCTATCATAACTGCTGCATCACCAACTCATTCTTTCACACTAAACCCGGTCACCAGGTTTCATGGAGGCACTCAAGATCGCGTCGTTGGCACCAGCTAGACCTCATCGTCGCAAGGCGAGCTCCTTCAACAGTGTTCAAATCACACGCAGCTTCCACAGTGCGGACTGCGACACCGACCACTCCTGGTGTGCAGCAAGGTTAGACTCAGACCAAAGAAGCTGCATCACTCCAAGCAGAAGGGCCACCCGCGCATCAACACGAGCAGAATTTCTCATCCACAGCCGTTACAAAACTTTTCTAAATTCACTTATAACAGCCCTTCAAAACACTCCCACAGGGGATGCTGAGACCAAGTGGGCCCACATCAGAGACGCCACCTATGAGTCAGCTTTGACCACCTACGGCAAACGTGCGAATAGAAATGCAGACTGGTTTCAATCTCACTTTGAAGAGCTGGACCTGTCATAGCCGCTAAGCGCAACGCACTGTTGAGCTACAGGAAAGCCCCCAGTGAGTTAACGTCCGTAGCACTTAAAGCAGCCAAAAGCACTGCACAAATGACTACTGGCAACACCTATGCAGTCATATTCAGCTGGCTCAGACAACCGGAAACATCAGAGGAATGTATGATGGCTTTAAGAGAGCTTTTGGGCCAACCATCAAGAAGATCGCCCCCTCAAATCTAAATCAGGGGACGATGCTGCTTAACATCTTAAATTGAAGAGTGCCTGCAGAGTCTCATCGACAGGTTTGCGGCTGCCTGCAATGAATTTGGCCTAACCATCAGCCTCAAGAAAACGAACATCATGGGGCAGGACATCAGAAATGCTCCATCCATCAATTTTGGCGACCACGCTCTGGAAGTGGTTCAAGAGTTCACCTACCTAGGCTCAACTATCACCAGCAACCTGTCGCTAGATGCAGAAATCAACAAGCGCATGGGAAAGGCTTCCACTGCTATGTCCAGACTGGCCAAGAGAGTGTGGGAAAATGGCGCACTGACACGGAACACAAAAGCCCGAGTGTATCAAGCCTGTGTCCTCAGTACCTTGCTCTATGGCAGCGAGGCCTGGACAACGTATGTCAGCCAAGAGCGACATCTCAATTCATTCCATCGTCGCTGCCTCCGGAAAATACTTGGCATCAGGTGGCAGGACCATATCTCCAACACAGAAGTCCTCGAAGCGGCCAACATCCCCAGCTTATACACACTACTGAGTCAGCGGCACTTGAGATGGCTTGGCCATGTAAGCTGCATGGAAGATAGCAGGATCCCCAAAGACACATTGTACAGCGAGCTCGCCACTGGTATCAGAACCACGGCCGTCCACGTCTCCGCTTTAAAGACGTCTGCAAACGCGACGTGAAGTACTGTGACATTGATCACAAGTCGTGGGAGTCAGTTGCCAGCGTTCGCCAGAGCTGGCGGGCATCCATAAAGGCGGGGTTAAAGTGCGGCAAGTCGAAGAGACTTAGCAGTAGGCAGGAAAAAAGACAAAAGCGCAAGGGGAGAGCCAACTGTGTAACAGCCCCGACAAACAATTTTTCTGCAGCACCTGTGGAAGAGCCTGTCACTCTAGAATTGGCCTTTATAGCCACTCCAGGCGCTGCTCCACACGCCACTGACCACCTCCAGGCGCTTACCCATTGTCTCTCAAGATAAGGAGGCCAAAGAGAATTGATGGGTAGAGCAAAGGAGAGACATTGGAGTACATGTCCACAGGTCCCTGAAGGTGGCAGGACAGGTAGATGGAGTGAAGAAGGAGGCATAAGGAATGCTTTCCTTTGTTGGCCGAGGTACAGAATACAAAAGCAGGGATGTAATGCTGGAGCTGTATAAAACACTAGTTAGGCCACAGCTGGAGTACTGCAAACAGTTCTGGTCACGACATTACAGGAAGGACAGAATTGCTCTGGAGAGTAGAGGAGATTTACAAGAATGTTGTCAGGGCTTGAAATTGCAGCTTTGAGGAAAGCATGGATAGGCTAGGGTTGTTTTCCTTACAACAGAGGAGGCTGAGGGGGTGACTTAATTGAGGTGTAAAAATTATGAGGAGTCTAGAATAGACAGGACAGACCTGTTTCCCCTAGTGGATAGGTCAATTACCAGGGGGCACAGGTTTAAGGTGATTGGTAGAAGAATTAGAGGGGACATGAGGAAAAACATTTTCACCCAGAGGGGTGGTAGGTGTCTGGAAATCACCGCCAGAAATGGTGGTGGAGGCAGAAACCCTCAACTCATTTGTAAAGTACCTGGACCCGCATCTGAAGTACTGTAATCTGCAAGGCTATGGACCCAGTGCTGGAAAGTGGGATCAGAATGGGCAGCTAGTTTTTCAGGTGGTGCAGACACGATGGGCTGAATGGCCTCTTTATGTGCTGCAACTTTTCTAATAAAATTTATGCTACCACTCAAACAATCCTAAAGTTACTAATAAGCCCCAATAGAGTCCACTACCAAAATGCAACACAACACAAACAAAGCCTTACTAGTATTCCCTATGAAGGAAATAAATGTTGCACATGAACATTAGCAATAGAGTACAAGAAAAGGTACTGATGACACTGCAGAAAAAACAATATCCTCATCACAAATTACACCTAATCTCCAGCAAACACCAATTTAACAATCATTCCTAACATTGTTAGATGAGGAAAGACAAGAAATGAGGTAAAGCAATTGTAAGGTCAAGCCGAGTGTAGAAAATTTAAAAAGGTACTGTAATGATTAGTTACTAAATAAGTCACCATTTTAAATACACTATTTGAGGGTACCTATTCTACACTTCATCAGCCCTCCCAATTGTTGACAATTCACGTGGTCCTTGCAAACAAAAAAAAATTAACTACCACTGCCTTAGAGCTAGCCGGCCGACTAAAGAGGCATTACAATCACAGTAAAAGGTACGAACAATTTATCTGCAGAGACCTATACATCATCCATTTTGACAAATCTGAAACGCATACACAGAGATGATCAAGGAGACTCTCCAACCCCCAGCTGATCAAAACTGAAAATTAGTGGCATCAGTCTTCTCAAAAGATTGATCACAGGCCTCTTATGCTGCTTGTTTTTGCTGATTATGTTACATATATGGAAAGTAAGTAATTGGCAGATAGGTGATGAATAAATATGAAAACCATAGCTACTATCAATATGAAAAAGATTAAAATAGCCATTATTTGGAGGCTATGAATGAGAACACATTTTATCTATCCAATGCTGGTCACCTACCATGATTTAGTTGCAGGCAGAAAAGCAGCTGCGTCTAAAACTCCACCAACACTTGCCCATGCTGTTTCACCGTGCCACTCATGGGAAGTTCCTGGTAATCAATAAGAGCTCAAGCACACGCTTAGTTACCTAATGAACAGGTATGTAACTTCTTTTTGAGGGGTGGGGGGGGGGGGGGGCGGAAAAAGAGGGCGCAATTAAGAGGCATCTCCTTAGGGGAAGAGGTCTCTGACATGGCACTCTATATAAATGAAGTACAGAATCTTTCCAAGTTCCTTATTTCAAGAAGCCAATTACAAACAGGTTACAAATCGAAACAAGGTAACAGCCCTAAGATTTAGCAAATTGTCACCATTACTTATAACATTTTATTTCTTTGTGCGAGAAAAATTGCGCATTGATTTTCACGTTGATATAATAGTTGTACATATTCTCAGTATACCATTTACATAAAGGCACATTAACAGCATAGCTGTGCACATTTGTACAGATGTTTTAACAAGCTCCAGGAGTCACAAGGGTCGTGGGGTGGAGAAGGAGATATAACAGAGACAGTTACAGTGCAAAAGGGCTATCCTACCTGTTTATGACGACTTGGGATTGGGTCATTGTTCTTCTACAGCTGGGAATCAATGGTATTTTTGACAACAGGAGCATGGAGCAAGATCTAGTTCCCCAAATAGCAGGAAACACAAAAACACGAAAATCTGGAATCAACTCAGCACAATCGCGATTTGCAGTAAAACGCATGAGGGTCAACTCAAACCAAATGTACCAGACTGTACATTAGTTTCAGTCTTCCGTCCTTCTATCAAATGAATGATGGAGAAAATATGGCCCGACTGGTACAATGGTTTTGGGACAGGGTCAACCATTTTGGGAAGCAGATTTGCCCATGATCATCATGGATATATACTTGCATCCATTCCTCTCTCAGGTAGCTCTGCGCCCAACCAGAGATGCATAGACCAGCACAACTTACACCAATATTGACCAGATACATTTGCTCCAGTATAATAGTGAAGCTGTACATCACAAATAGCTCAAGTGTTGCCAGCTATGCTTTGCACTCTACAGTCAGTCACACTCTGGAGGTACAATCTAGCCAAGTCCATATTGTGCCACAGAAGCTATGGCAGAATTTAGAGATGCGCTGATGACATAATTACAGTGCAAAAAAACAAAATAGAAACAATGCTTTGACTATGCTAAGCGATTTGGGGCACTGATAGCCACTTAACATTGTCTTAACATTTGTTCCAATCATGGTACCCCCCAAATGTCAACTGTTAACATTAAAATACCAAAACCAAAGATCAGTTTATCTGGCCTTATATCAAAGACAGAATAGCAGCCAGATCACGATGTGCCAAATTATTTATTCCTTTATAATTTTTCTATGGAATTGCAAAACAATTTCCATAATGCACCCTTCTAGTAATTGCCATATTCTGCATTGAAATCCCTTAAGAGACTCGGTTTTTCAATGTAGATTTTATAAAAACTTAGCATTCATTTAATTTCAACTGCTGCATCTAAAAAGCTGAAGAGCAAGTACAAAGCTACAAATGTATCAATGGATTCAAATGACACCAAGGAACCACTCAAGTTTCATTCATGGCTTAATGGGTCATTTGAACTCAAGTAAATTACAAGCTTAATGCTCATTCACACTCATTTGGAAATTGAGAGCACCGCAAATGCTGATATTTTCAATGTATATATCTCAAACTAACAGAAGACTAATCAATAACTGTATTAAACAGTATAAGCCTAGTATCAGCTTTGTTCTGTTTCTACTATGTATTCTCCAGGAAAACTGGAAAATATCAAGCATCTGGAGACTTTGCCAGTGACATCACTGCAACATTTTTTTTCAATATATCTTCACTGCAATAACATATGAAGCGGAAAGTCGCTGTAAGATACAAGCATAAACACCTGTCAATATCAGAAGTCAGTCCTTTCAATTTTTAAAAAAACACTTCAATACTATAGAACATTTTTCTCCCAGTGTATATACAACATACCTTGGGCATATACAACATATGTAAAATTAACTTTAATTCACTTCACACTAAGTGCTTACAAGTTAAGTCCATCATCACTTCAGTGCATTTGCTATAACTTATTACTCGTTGGTGTATATGCATTATAGACATCACAAAAGTGCAACACTTCTGGAAAAAAAAAATGAGGTGGGCGATATCACAACTCTCGAAATAGTTATTGGTTTTTAACATTTTATTGCTTCTCGATTAAAAACACAATGTAAGGACTTTACTTTTGTAGTATTGTTGGTTAGAAAATAAATTCATTCTGCAATTCTAACAATTATTAAACCAAGCACCTGTTACATAAAAAGCCATCTTCCTTCCATTTTCTCTATCATACATATATATTTTATTATGTATTTTTTTCATGAACCCATAGATTCATGCTTAAGTATGTTTCCTCAAGCACATACAATCCTCCAAGCAGCCATTCTAGACCCACAGAGCTTGTAAAAAGGCCCCCAGGCGACTTACAGCCCACGTCATTTTCAGTTGTGGTCCACAGCAAACATTCAATTTCATGCAGCTATGGGCATCTGTGCGCTCTTTCATGCAATATTACTAGAGCTGATTCAACAATGTTATCTGTTGTTACAGTGCAGGAACAAAGGAATTCTGTTGGGAACACTGTTAAATCAGCATCCCACAGCACAACTGAAAAGACCATTTAGCAACTCCACACCCTAGCAGTTAGTGGATGCAGAACCACATCCCAGCATTCCATAACATGGCTTGAAACAACCCAGAGCTATGTTACTTGAGAAAACGGTCTTTAACAAAAAGATGTAACCGCAAATTATTTGGCTGCAGGGGAAAGAGAATGGAGAAGGTTGCCATGGAGCGGATTTTGACTCTGGTCTCATTGATATCCACACACAAAAGACTAAGCAATAACGACTGATAAATCAGAAACAGAAACCTGAGGAAATGTTTCTTCTCCTTAACCCAAGAAAATGACAGCAAATTGCAGGCCATCTACTCATTTGATGCTAAGTTAGGCAGTACGAGGGAGTACTAGGTCAAAGATCCTGGAGGGTCTTGGTACACAAATCTTTGAAGGTGGTAGAACAAGTAACAA